>NC_135483.1:174047094-174350124 GCF_052094955.1 Ictidomys tridecemlineatus | reverse complement strand
GCCTTCTAAGTAGTTTCAGATTTATAGACATAAAAGGTACTCAGTCATGTTCATAGTTTTAGAGCTTCTCGTATGCCATCATTGTTGACTACATGATAACTCTAATATTGTCTTGGCTGGGAGAAGATATTTGAAAGAGCATAATCATTTATAAATAATTGCATTCAATTTTACAGACATGAAAATGAATACTTTGGTACTCTGATTCCAGTAAGTACAGTATTATAAACCTTTCAAATCATCCATAGTAATCAAACTTTAATTGTAATACAAGGTGAATAGCTTTTATTCTAATAGGCAAAGTACTACATGTTAACGAGCATCTTATAAGTATACCTGATAAGCTGATATTCTCTGAATAAAATTAAATCTTTGGTTAGTTCTTCTAATAATCTTTCTTTGTTGAAAGTGTGGGAAGTTATAGAAACAGGAAACAAGCCAAAATTCATGATGAGAAGGAAGGAAAAGTTTTAATTCAAACTGAACTGATATCTCCACAAGAGTCTCTTTTCTACTTCAAAAAGGGAAAATCATTTCTATGAGCAATTTCTATAATGAATGCATTCTCATATAATGGATACAGATACTGGCTAGCGGGCTCATGTACAAAGTCATGCTCAAAAAACAAGAAAGGAGGAAGGGGGTTGTAGCTCAGTGGTAGAGCACTTGTCTCACATGTGTGAGGCACTGGGTTCAAACCTCAGCACCACATAGAAATAAACATATAAAAGTATGTTGTGTGCACTTACAACTAAAATTTAGGAAAAAGAAACAAGAAGGGAAAAATTAAAGATAACATCTATGCCCTCTTCCTGTGGATGAATACCACCTGGAATTAGGCTTTTTCCAAAGGTCAAATGTATCTCAAATTTCACCTATCATGATCCATGTTTATATTGAACATCACAATTAAGGTTGTTTCTTCCTCATTAAAGTTTCTGCATCCAAAGTATGCTAAGAAAAGACTATGCAATCCTTAATAGGTTCATGGCTTTGAAATTCCCTGTTTGAGTTGTGCTTGTAGTAATAATATTCAGGTTCCATTGGGTTATCATTTTTTTCCTTGGATAAAGAGAATTTAAGAATGTTTTATCAATGTCTCCAGAGGTTGGCCACTTTATCACTTTAGACTTTATCATTATTTTCCTCTGTCTCTCTGAAGATAATTTTGTTTTTCAAATATCCTCACTATAGTTTTTGTGTCATGCTTTACCTGAAACAGTACTCCATTGCTACATTTCATTCTCTATATACCAACCTACCTCTTTATAAGAAAAAGCAGTATGAGTATATCGGTGGAATAGTTCAATATTTTCTATAGTTTTCTTCTGCAAATCAAAGCAAAATGGAAAACAGCAAGAATTAGAAAATACCACCACCACTTCTGCTAACTTACAAACAATATTTTAGGTGAAACCTCATTGTTGGTGAGATTGAAAATTAATACATTTGGAGGGAAATATAGCCATGTACATCATAATTACATCGAAATTAAAAATAAATATATCCTTTCAAATGAAATCCCAATTCTTGGAAGTTATCTTGCTTTTACTTATATACACATGAAATGTTGTGTACACAAAGTTATCTATTTTAAGATATCTTAACAACAAAAATTGTATGAAATATAAATATTCATCAAAAGATTAAAAATTGTGATAATCAATTTGTCTCATGTAGTAAAAATTTGTATGTGTCAAAATAAGGGTCATAACAATATAATTAATGAAAAATCATTCATGTAAAAAAAGATGTTCACATTGAGAACCTCTGGAAGGGTACTCAAAGAATTATGAAGATTATTTTCTGGGGGAGAAGAATATAAGACTAAAACTGTGGTTGTCAATCAGGAAGAATTTTTCTTACAGAGGACATTTTAGAATAACTTGAGACAGTTTTGCTTATCACAAATGGGGAAGGAATGCTACTGGTATTTAGTAAGTAGAGGCCAAAGATGCTGGTAAACATACTAGAATGCAAAAGATATTTAGCGCTATAACAAGAGGATATCATCCAAGCCAAAATATCAACAGTGGCAAGGTTCCAGAAATGCTAGAGTAAGACCAAATATCTTACTTTGTAACTTTGTATCAAATTTTGTCTTTTTATCTTTCAAAAATTAAATTTAAAAAGATAATATCCTTATCTTTTTTTGTCTTTACTTTCTTTTAAAGAGTTAAAACCAAGAATCACCAAATGGGACGAATTCAAACTAAAAAGTTTTTTCTCAGCAAGAGAAATAATATGTGAGGTGAATAGGGAGCCTACATCCTGGGAACAAATTTTTACCTCTCAAACATCAGATAGAGCTCTAATCTCTAGAGTATACAAAGAACTCAAAAAGTTAAACAACAAAAAAGCAAATAACCCAGTCAACAAATGGGCTAAGGACTTGAACAGAAAATTCTCAGAAGAGGACATACAATCAATCAACAAATACATGAAAAAAATGCTCACCGTCTCTAGCAATCAGAGAAATGTAAATTAAAACTACTCTAAGATACCATCTCACTCCAATAAGAATGGCAGCCATTATGAAATCAAACAACAACAAGTGCTGGCGAGGATGCGGGGGGGAAAAAGGTACACTCATACATTGCTGGTGGGACTGCAAATTGGTGCAGCCAAATTGGAAAGCAGTATGGAGATTTTTTGGAAACCTAGGAATGGAACCACAATTTGACCCAGCTATTCCCCTTCTCGGCTATACCCAAAAGATCTAAAAAGAGCATACTACAGGGACACAGCCACATCAATGTTTATAGCAGCACAATTCACAATAGCTAGAATGTGGAAACAACCTCAATGCCCTTCAATAGATGAATGGATTAAAAAATATGACATTTATACATAATGGAATATTACTCAGTGCTAAAAATAACAAGATCATGGCATTTGCAGGCAAATGGATGTCATTAGAGCAGATTATGCTAAGTGAAGTTAGCCAATCCCAAAAAAAACAAATGCCAAATGTCTTCTCTGATATAAGGGGGTTGACTCAAAATGAGATAGGGAGGAAGAGCTTGAGAAGAAGACTACCACTAAATAGGGAAGAGCGGTGGGAGGGAAAAAGAGGGAGAAGAGGAGTTGCACGGAAGATAGAAGGAGAACCTCATTGTTATACAAAATACATACATGATATTGTGATGAGAAAAAGAAAAAAATTGTATCACATTAGATTGGATAGAGAGAAAGGAGGGGAGAGGAGGAGAGATGTAGGGAGGATAGGAAGGGCAGCAGACTAAAATAGACAATATGACTGATGTATGTACATTCCATGTATGTATTATATGCCAAAATACATTCTACTGTCATATATGACTAAAAAAATAAATTATATGGTTAAAAAATAAAATAAAAAAATAAAAAATAATTCATTGACATGTAAAAAAAGATAATCTTATATTAATAGCACACATAGATAAAATAATAGAATAAGAATTTATACACTATTACAAAATTTGCAGAACTATATTTCTATATTTGTATGTAAATACCCTATTCTAAATGGAAAATATGAAATTGTGGGAGTTGCATTTGGGATTTATTCAGGAAGCTATCAAAAAAGAAAACTCTCCAATGTCATTGAAGTTATCTGTCAAAGATTTATAATCAAAATATTATTTTCAAAATTGATATTTAGTATTTTTATTCATTTGTATATATGATTCATTTTATTTTAGGTAAAGTTTGACTTCTTTACATTTTATTCTAAACTAGCATGAAGATCTATCTTAATCCAAATTTTACATGACCCTAGTAGCGTGTATTAGGCACTTAGTGTAATACCATCTCTTTAATAACACTTGCTTTTTCTTGTATAAAATGAAATGGCAGGAATGCTCATTCTTTAGCAGATAGCTCAGTGTCATATATATTTCATGTAACACGTGTTCCCATGGATGCCAAGGCTAAACGTATCAATGCAGGATCCTTACAATGGAAACAGTTCCTTTTAAAGTAGGGACATTTTGATACTGTGCCTAAAGCATTATTTTGTAACCAGGCATTGATTTGCAATAGTTGTTTCTCATCAGGAACCTGATGGAAATCAGGCATATTATACAAGTAAATCAAATGTACCTGGGCTTTAATAAAATTTGGACAATAAGAAGCCTCTTATGCTTCAATGTCCACATTAATATCATCATTCCTAGGATCCAATACATAGCAATAGGTTTTTAGTCCTCTTTTATTGTCTCTCTTGGTTTTCTAAGGTTACAGGAGGGAGATGTGCTATTTGTATCCACAGATCAACACAAGCTGCCACCTGTCGATAACCTGACTCGAAGAACCACCAACATGTTTTCACTGTCTTTGGTTTCATTTAAAGAATTACTACCGCAGGGACCAATATTTTCAGTCTACAAAGTGATTCACAATTTTGGCAGTTTCTTGGGTAGAAAATGAATAACTTCTTCCCCAATATTGTTATTCTCAGTTGGTAATCTGGAGAAAAACTCAAAAGTGTTGGACTGTCTTAGAGTTCAGTGAGAAAATTCCTTTCCTTTCCTATACCATAAGTCATTTTGTTATTCAAATCACAAATGATTTCACCCACCTGGGGTCATGCTTTACCTGAAACAGTACTCCATTGCTATATTTCATTCTCCATACCAACCTACCTCTTTATAATAGGCTCTGTGTTCTACTTTTCCTTAACGGTGAATTTTCTCTCATAGGACTCATCTCTTCCATTCATAACTAGCTGTTTACATCTGCCTGTATTCCAGCCACAACATATAACTGCTTATGTTTATTTGCTTGATTGAATGGTAGTTATTCAAGTTGGTTTCTTATAGCTAAGACAAAGAAAATAGTAAGAGCTCAATATGGATTTGTTGACTAATTGGGATTTGTACTTCCAGTGTAAAAGATGAAAAAATTTTAAAGTTTAATTAAAGAGAGAAAATGCAAAACATACTGAAATGAATTAACAATCTTGAGCTTGTGTTTTTATTATTAATTTGGGCCAACTCTTTATACATTTGATAATTCTTTTATGTGTCCTTTTCCCCACTAAGGAAGTGGTCATTTTCCAATAGAATCAGCAGTGATTCTATCAAGACAAAGGATGTGATAGAACTTGTTATGACTCCATAGAAAGAGAATTCTGAGGTATATTAAAAATCTGCCTAAATTTTTAGATTTAGTAGGGAGTTGAGTCTAAAATTATTTTTATTTCCTTTGACATTATGGCTTCAGAATTTTGTTTAAAGGTAATTCTATTAATTGCCTTCTGTATTTTCCTCAATAGGGCAAGACCTTCACAACCTCATAACTGAGAGAAATAAAACTTTAATAACTATAGTGCAAAGAACTAAGGCAAATGCTAGATAGACGATTGTTGCTTTTCAACAACTGGTTTGTTGAAATAACTGAGAATAATAGTTGATTGTTTCTTTTGAACACTTGGTTTATTGAAATAACTAAGATAAAATTAATGATGAAATTCATAACATTAATTTGCTTTTATTTTTGCCACATACAATTACTTGTGTATTTTATTATAATCATCTGCTAATCCAAAATATTGAGGCTTGCAACATGCTGATATTATCACTAATTTCAAAATTGTTAAGCCAACATGAAATAATAATATAAATATATACTAGTTACCTGAAAGCTGTTAGAAATATTAAAATGATGGCATTAATCATTTAACTATAACTGTGTACAGTGTTTTATTCTTTTTTTCTTCTTTTTTTTATGGATCTAGGGATCAAACCCAAGGATTCGTGCATGTTTGGCAAGTGCTTTTAACACTAGCTACATTCCTAGCCCTTTTATATTCTTAATTTGTTATAATTTAATACAGAACATGAGACTTATAAAAGACATCCAGGTTAAGAGAGGAGAAATCCATGGTAAGAGAGGAGAAATTCACTCATTGAACAATCAGTTATTTAATATTTACTATGTGTGAGTCACATACATGCTAGATTCTGGTTATAATAATGAACTGTAAGCTTTCTGTCATTAGGAAGTTTATTACCCATCTAGAAGAGACAGATGTATAAACAGATAATAAAATATAAGAATATGAAATGTCAGAAATAAATTTACTTTTAAAACTTAGTGAAGTCGATATCCTCAAAAATTATTCTATTATCAACACCTAGAAATATCACATCAGACATTCCAAACATTCTTTTAAATGTACCACTGATGTTTTAATAATATGCAAACGAAATCATGAAAGAAACCCTGGAAACCACAGTGATGGGTTTTCCCTGCAGCTGCCCTGAGAACCACACTGATGTGGGTAATGGTGGGTGTTAATGGCCATGTGGCCGCCAAGGGAATGAGAGCTTCCTGTATAAGTGGGGGATTAAAGCCAAGTCCACTGAATATACCTTTCACTAAGAAGATGGAACCAAAAAATGACCAGGAACTTATTGTCAAAGTCTTTGTTCTAGCAAAGAAAAATATTTTTCTTCCAGAATTTTTAAACCATAGGCATTTCCTCATTAAGAATGGAATTCAGATTCAGGCTAGCTGAATGATCCATAAAAATCCCAATTTAGGAATCAATTTTAGAGTTTTCTGGAACAAAATATCCTAAATTCTCTCTGGGGAAGGAAAGTATCCAGAAATCAGGATTTGTAGCACTCCTTCCAGGCAGGAATTAACAAACCACATACATACAACATATAGGAAAACCATTGTCATTAGTAGGTCAGTAGAAAAAAGTAGCAGAAACATTATTTTCACAAAAACTTTTAATACAGATTTAAAACATAAGTGTGTTCAAAACATTTTCAAAATATAATGGAGAATGAAAAATATTAGCAAAGAATAAGGTATTATCAAAACAAAGACATAAGAAAAAATCAAATAAACTTAAAAAATATGAAGTAAATTCATATAATTTTAAATTCCTGGGTATATTACCAAACAAATTATATATAATTAGTGACGTGAAAGCTAGATCTGTAGAAATTACTAGAATTATCCATAGAGAAAAAATTAGAAAAGAGGCATACATCAGGAGGGATCAAATGTAAAAATCCTTCCATACAATTTAAAGTTCAGAAAGAGAGTAGAAAAAAATAGAGAAATTATTTGAAGAATCAATATTGAAAAAATTTCAAGACAGATAAAAGGCATAAATACTCAACATGCTACACAGAAATATAAAATTAAAAAAATCCACCCATAAACATATTATAGTAAACTTACAGAATACCAAAAGCAAACAAATGGTCTTAAATTCACCAAAGAGATATATGTCTACAAAAGAAAGATGTTACCTTGGTAGTATTCTTTAGGGCATTGACGAAAACCAGAGATAATAGAGAAATATTTTCAGAAGTCTCAGATAAAGTAATTATTAACTTATGTGCCATCCTTTTTTTTTTTTTTTTTTTGGTACTAGGAATTGAACTCAGGGCATTTGACCACTCAGCCACATCTCCCATTTTGTATTTTATTTAGATACAGGGTCTCACTGAGTTGCTTAGCACCTTGCTTTTGCTGAGGCTGGCTTTGAACTCATGATCCTTCTGCCTTAGACTTCTAAGTGGCTAGAATTGCAGGTGTGCACCACCACACCTGGCCCATCCTCTTATTATTATATATTGAATGAGGCATTTAAGAATAAAAAAGAAATAACATAAAAATATATGAATGGACTTCTCTACGCAATAAAGAAACTGATCAAGATGTACATCAAAAATAGACAAAATTAATCCAGAATGAAAGAATTAGATGCAAGAGACATGAGAAGCAAAGAAATTGGTTAAAATGTAGAAAAATATAAGTAAAGAAAACTAGTATAAACATATTCTTAATGGTTATTTTAGGAAAAATTCAAATGAAACTAAGCTTTGAAACAAATAATAGTGAAGATGTGAAAAAAGTAATTAGAGTTACAGTACTTTGAAATACATTATTGATCATTAGGAAGATTGAGATATTGATGAATAGCATGGTTTGTTAATCGAGTGACCAACATTAAGTGTGAAAAATTAAGAATTAGAGTCAATAGATTTCAACTTACTAGAATCAAAACAGTAATAGTTTTTAAGTCACAACAGAAAAAAGAAAGTTATAATAAGGTAATATCAAATAAAATTATAAAGTCCATATGTAAAATATGTCATCAATTAATTATAACTACTAATTTGTGGGTCAACACAGTATTTTCATCAAAGCATAGAGAGCAAATATTTTAGGTCATATGTTCTCTGTCATTATTGAGCTTCACCATTATAACATAAAAGCAGTAAAGATGACACATAAGTGAGGGAATACAGCTCTGTTTTAATATAATTTTATTTTTAGACGCAGAGAGCCTATCTCATTTGGCCTGCAGGTCATATATTGCCAATCTCTTCCTTAAACTTGCAAGTCAAAAGAAAAACATAGAATTGTCTTTTTTTCCGTTTAAATTCCAGCGATATGGTATTTACAAAGGAAAAATTTAAAACATATGGAAGAGAGGATTTGAAAAAATAAAGATAGAAAAAGATGTGCCAAGCATAAAATAAGGAAGTTGCTATATTGATGTAAAACAAAGGAGGTTTTAGGGAAGAAAAAAAATTAAGAACAGAGTATAGGATAAAAGACTCTACTAAATATATATATATATATATATATATATATATATATATATATATAATTTTAAACATGTGTACAAGCTCATAGCATAGTATCAAATATATGTATGTGCATGTACATAAGTAGCAGAAATTGATCATCATAATGGGAGATGTTAGTATATTATTCTCAGTAACTGACAGATGAGCCAGACATAAACTTAATAAGGATATAGAAGATTATGGCAACACAACATTAATTTAAAGGACATATGTTTTATCCTGAAGACAACAATTAGAAAATTAATAACTTCTCAAGCACCAGGAGAAGATATTTGAGAATTATCACACACTATGCTGTAAGATAAATTTGACAAATTGTAAAGCTTAGTATCTTAAAGACTATAATACTATAAATTAGAAAAAACAATAAAACAAATCAAAGTTTATATTTAGAAATAAAAAGCCTTTCTTAATAACACAACGAGGTATTCTAAATGGAAATCAGAAAATACCTTAAATTTAAATACCTTAAATGTAATTGATGTAACTGATGTGATTCAGCAATCCGTATATGGGGTAAAAATGGGAGTTCAAAACCCTTTTGAATCAAACTGTGAAATATGATATATCAAGAAAGATGTAATGTTTTGAACGACCAACAAAAAAAATACCTTAAATTTAGCAGTGAATATATATCATAACGAAACTTGCAAAATATGAGTAATCAGCACAAGAAGAGAAATTTTAAGCAATAAACACATATATTAGAAAGTAAGAAAGGCTAAATTGATGAATTATTCAATTTAAAAAGTTTGAATAAAAATGAGAATAAAATTTTCAATAAATCATTTGGAATCAAGGAAACAATAAAACAGCAAAAATAACCAATGGATAAAAAATAATGGTACAAGCTAGAATTGTGGTGCACATCTGTGTTCCCAGCTACTCAAGAAGATGAGGCAAGATAATTGCAAGTTTAAGTCCAGCCTGGGCATCTTAGGGAGACCATGCCTCAGAATAAAAATTAAAGAGCTGGGGATGTGCCCCAGGTGACATGCCCCTGGGTTTAATTCCCAGAAAAAAAAAAGTACAATGAAAAGTTTATCAAAATTAGAAGCTGGTTCTTTGAAAAGACTACCTTGGCCCTACTGTGCAAGCATGTCCAAAAACAAAAGATAAATAAATGTGCTACATTTTAGTAGGGAGAGTGACCCCAGGGAATGCAAACGAAGTTCAAGTGAATTGAAGAAGTTGAGGATTAAGGTAAATCTTTTTTATTTCATATGGAAAATCAAGCCAGTATGTAGAGTTGTGATTACAAATAGGCACTTGTGTTTCTACTGTTCAGCCTAGGAAGCATCAATTATTATAAGTGCTCCATCAGGTGGAATGAGTACAGTATTTAAAACACAATTAATAAGATAGTTTTCTTCTAGAAATCAAAGTAAACATTGGTGAAGAAAGACTTGATCATAATTTTGAAAAGACATAATTTTGATGTCTATTTTCATGAGTATTCATTGTGTGCACTGGATAATGTAATTAAATCTTGAAAAGTAAAAAAAGAAGCAGCCAAGGAGGGATGCAAAGAAAAGGTTGTGTCATTGAATAGGCTACAGATCAGAGTAATTAACTCATCTCATGGACCATTTCTTCAGAAGCCTAATTTACTGCATCTCAAGATAGTACTTGCTGGAGAGAGAGCAGCAAGAAGAGAGTATATACCCACTAGCTTCTAAAATCTTTGGGTTTAAGGTTAGCCCCTTTATCTTCTACTTACAGTTATGAATTCTTGGATCCCAAATAGCATTCCCGTAAGTCTCACAGCTCAATGCAAAAAGGTAACTGAGATTAAAATTTAGTAAGTGAAGGCGTAGGTATATGGTTAATTTGAAGCTGCATGAAGTCGGTCACCTCTTATGTAGAACTGGCCAATGCCACTGCAGCAACTAGAAATGTGGCCGAAGGACCCAGACGCATTTGAGGCTGAGACCATCTGAAGTGGTGTAGGAGAGCTTTTTTATGAAGAAGAAAGGAGGAGAAGAAGGGAGGGGGAAGAAGACAAACAACTTTAACAAGTCTCTTCAATAAAAGAAAAAATTTAAAAATACTGAAGAAAAAATTATTTGAATAGATTTTTAAAATAGACAAAATGAATAGTTTCTTAGGAAAATATAAAAGAAATTAGATAACCTGAACAAATCTATAACTATCAAAAGAAATTACACTCCTGGTTTAAGATGTATCCCCAGAAATGTATGCCAGGTTTGGACAGCTTTAACAATGAGAAAAGAGAGTCCCAGGCTTATGCATGCTTTCAAAAAGAAAGAAAAATTAAACAAAAGGTTATAAGCCTAAATCCAACAAAATATTGTATATATGCACTTATGTAAATATATAAATTATATTTATCTATAAAATTTGTTTAGTTCAGAAATGCAATAAAACCTTGAAATCTGAATTTATTAATTCAATTTATAAAAATTAGATTAAAAACCAAACATATAAGGCTCTATAGTTATCTCAACAAATGAAGGAAAAACACTCAATAAAACATCTGCATTTCAGCTTCTGATTATAATATGATAACTCTTCTATTTTATATGCTCCTATCTAGAAAAATAAAGAGAATTGAAGATCTTCTGAGGCACTCACTCCATAGTATGTTCTACCTACCTCAACTTAGTTTTCCAGAATCATTTCCCACAATATCCCACCAACCCCAGAACAGGGATATGGAGATATATATATATATATATAAAATATTTCTAGAGAAACTTAAACAATTTAAAGCACAAGGCTCACAATACTAGTCTCTTCCTTTAAAAGGAAAATAGAGAATATAGAAAAAAATATTGAGAAAAATATAAACTACAATAGAGTTACTATGTGGACAAATTTAAATATGGACTCTAAAACAAACTAATGACTTATAAAATTAAATTATAGGTAGAATTATATGCATGTCAAAAATAACCTCCCAGGAAAAGTGAAAGAAGACGGTTAATCATCTCAGAGTCTAATATTATTTGGGAAATTTTAAGTATAATGCTATATTATAATAAGTAAATAGTATATACTAGGATTTCTATAGTAACAATGAAAGAGACTCAAAAGTGTAAATACAGCAAGTTAATGCAGGGAGCAAGTGGGAAACTTAAAAATTACTGATTAATCCAAAAGAAGCCTCAAAAGTAAAGAAGTCGTGAACAAGTAGGAGAAATGCAGAACGGATTGTGAGAGGATAGATATAAGCATGCTGCACTGATGATTAGAGTAATTTTAAGCAGTATATGTATTAAAATTAAAACAGAGATTTTCAAGCTGGATGGAATAAAAAACTGAACCATCTGTGAATTTCTGAAGGTATCTCTCAATAGGACATAGAAAACTTGAATAGAAAAGAATGAAAACATACCCCTTGTAAACACAAACCAAAAGCACCCTTATTTTCTATACTAGTAAAACAAGTAGATTTTAAGGAAAGACACTTTTCTACAAAGTATGTATTTAGTGTTCCAATTAATATGTCCCTAAAATACATAATGTGAAATATGCCAGAACTTCAAAGAAATTAACAAACACACACTATTGCATGTTACTTGAATCCACATCTCCCCACAGCTGATGAGACAAACAGATAAAACAAAAGAGTATAGACCTGAAGACGGGGCAACACAATCCATTAACTTGACCTAACTGAAATGTCTAAAAGGCTACCCTCAAGACTGAAGCATACTCATTCTTTCAAAACTCATGTGCAACATTTACCAGAAAAGTCTATAAAAAAATCTCAACAGATGTTTAATGACTAAAATGATTCAGATTACATTCCCTGACTTTAGGAGAACTGAACTATAGATCAGTTCTAAAAAGGATAACTGACAATTCTTAAATACTTATCACTTAACTAATCCATTTCTGATTTCTACATAACCTGTTTGTCAAAAAGCAGATTGCAACAGAAGATTGAAGATATTAATAGATATTGATATCTATATTAACCATCTATAATATATCTCCAAATTTGATAGTATTAATAATTAATATATTAACAATATTAATAAAATAGTATTGATAAAAAATAAATGCAACATTTCAAATTTGTAGTATGTCATTAAAGCTATGTTTAACTAGAAATTAAGAGCACTAAATCTTTATTTTAGATTGGTGTAGTTACCTAAACATTGTCTAAAAGACAATGAGAGCATTGAGGAAAATACAATTAATTCTGTACGTAGGGTGCAGTTTGGGATGTATTTTGTGAAGAAGGTGTTATTTGTCAAAGTCACAACTGCCTAGGGTCACAGTATAGTGAGTAGGAAAAGTCATAGAAATGCATCTGGAAATAGAAGGTGAGGAGCATATTAAGGAGTTTGGAATTTTTCCTACTGACCAAGGATAAAATGGGAATTATCACTGGTGTTTAATTAGAAAAAAATGATATGAACAATTTGAAGTAAACAATTCTGACTGCAGAATTAAGTATGGGTTAAAAGGACCTGCTGATTAGAATGTAATTAGAAATAATGAGGGAGAAAATTATTAATTTAGTGATTATTGAAATGCATAACAGAATAAGGATTCAGGAAATATTTCTTCCATTGAAAAGACAGTACTTGATGACTTCTTAGATCCTAGGGGAAGAAGTAGATAAGGAAAAGTAGAAGCAATTTTCTACCTAATTTACCAGGTGAATATTACTCCATTAGCATGAAAGAGAATAAAAGAAGAGACTCTGGGAAAGAAGATAGCAGACTTAGTTTTGTCTATAGGAATATAGAGTATCTCTGTTAGAGTCACTTGGATGTAAATAATAGTTTAAAATATGATTTAAAACTTGAAAGAGAAGTTTGTAATGCATATGTTAGTGCTATCATGGGGAGGTCGGAGGAATCAGTAGATGAGAATGTCAAAAAAAAAAAAAAAAAAAACTGTCAAATGGGGAAATAAGCAGTGCCATGGAGAGAATTCCACTGGAACAAGAAGAGGACGATTGACCTGCCATAAAAAATAGAGAGGAGAATCAGGGTATTTATCAGCAGAACTTTAAAAAGGAGAGAGTGTCCTTTTTTTCAATGTTGCAAGATGAGTATCATGACCTCCACAGTTTCTCCCTTCATACTAGGGAAAGGTAATGCCATAGTCTTCATTTATTTCTTTTTGAAGAATACAATTTGGAACATGGGCATCAATTATGTGAAACACTCCCTGATAATGTTACAATGAAACCAGGTGGACCAATATTTGAATGAAATAGCTAATAAAAAATTTATGTAGAAAATTTCCTGGAAATAATCAGCTAATTTTAATGTTATTCAACAGTGGTAAATCTGTTAATGTCCTGGTCAAGTAGCCAAGCATATAAAGTTAAAGTAGTCTCCACTATAATGCACTGGTATCTCAGGCTTAGACATTACCCTTGAGAAATATGGAGTCATAAATGAGTTTAAAATTTGAGTGTGTCACTTGAATCTAAAAGTCCCAGGTTAACCTATTTTTCTTCTTTTGAGTTCGCTCTGATAGGGAAGATTTACCTTCTGGAATATTGCCAACAACATTTCCATAGTAACCAATTATAACAATACCTATCTAGACATATTATACCATATGTTTGTGTAGAAACGATACATATGGGGAGAGAATAATAATTAAAACATTCTAATTCATTTACACATCAATTAGCCCTAGAGAAAATAAAAACTTAACTGAAAATGTCTGCAAAATTTCTTTCCTGGGAAACTCTTTGTGCATCAGACCCTCTTTTCCTCAAAAAAAAAAAAAAAAAAAAAAAAAAAAAAAAAAAAAAGAAAGAAAAGTAAAAGAAGAAAAAAAAAGAAAAAAGAAAGAAAGGAGAGGAGAGGTGTGGGGAAAGGAAGAAAGAAGAGAACAGAACTGTAGCAGATTATTTAAGAAGCAATATAGTTCAAGGACAAGGATATAATTGAAAAACTATGTTGGAAGGCAAGATGATACTTTGCTGTGGCAAACAATTTAATCTTTTAGCATTGGACAGTTCAGTAACAAATAATTAAAATAATGATTGTGATATACAGTTGGTTTATTAAAAATTCCACTTCAGGGATTTATTTTGGCCCTCAAGACTCAAAGTGAACTTTCCACTCTTCATTGTTATTCAGAATAAGAGGCTTTTGGGGATAATCTGTTCATTAGCTGGGCTTAAGAAATGACCCTCACATCACCTTCTCTGTTTGCTTTTGCAAAGGTCACAATGCAAATGTGCATGCTCTGCACCCAGACAAGCTAAGAAAAATGGCCTGAAATCTGACATGTCTGTGACACTGTGACAAGTTTTGACCCTTCTTTCACACACACACACGCACAAAGCCCAGAAGTTAGAGAGGTACACAGATTGAGGGTGCAAAAATGTTAACAGAGCAAGTCAGAGCTGCACCTGAGAAACAAGAGTTAGACGGAAATAACAGGCCATTTTCCCCATATTAACAACAAAACATTATAGATCACAATGTAATATAAGAAAATACATTTAAAATTTTCCCTATCTGCACATAGTTTTCATAAATATTCAAAGCATGATCCATTTATCTTAGCCCACAGGACAAATTCAACACAAGTAATCTCTGTCATCAGAAAGTAGAACCTATTCTGTGGCTTCTCAGCTGACGAGGCCAGATGAGCAAATGAAAACAGTGCAATGAAAATCCAAACTGCATCCCCTTTTTGTACTAGTGTTATCACCATTTTGATCTATAATGGCAAAATAAAATAAAGTTATTGCAGTTATTTAGAAAATGCACACCTCCAAACTGCAAATTACTATTTTTCTTCAAAATTATCTATCTCGAGTATACACTTTTATCCACGTTATCAGTGTAATTCCATAACTTGTCTTCTAATTTCACTATGTCTAAATAAAGTAATTTTCTCCAGACTTAGCAATAAAATAATACTAATACATTTACATCAGAATAGATCAATTGCATTCAGGAGTCGCTGACACCATGAAGAAACAAATGAATTCAAGCAGGGTGATAAAATGGTTTTTTTAACTTTTTTTTAATATTTATTTTTTAGTTCTAGTTGGACACAATATCTTTATTTATTTATTTTTATGTGGTGCTGAGGATCAAACCCAGGGCCTCACATGTGCTAGAGGAGCACTCTCCTGCTGAGCCACAACCCTCCTGGAGTTTTATTCTTCTAATAAAACAACTTTATTTGTTAATGAACAATTTTAAAAAAAAAATAATTCACTGTATTCAGGTTTGTTTTTCTTTAACTCCTGGAACATTTGAAAAAGTGAAAGAAGAAACTGTGTTGGATAGTGTCAGATTTTTTAAATAATTCTAATATATTTCAGACATCAAAATGTTATCAAGAATATTGCAAAATCCATGTAACAATCCTTAGTCTAGCTCGAGAAATAAAATTCTACAAAAATTGAAACCCCTAGTGTCATCCCCTTTCTTAATCATTCCTATCCTAAATGACATTTCTAATTAATAGCAATGATAAACATGTATATTGCAGTTTTTCTAAGTCAAATATCTTTATATCAAATTGACTTGGCAATATATGTGTTTAAATTTATAGTATTATGTGAATGTGCCTAACCCTAAATAAAGTATTCATTCCCCATTCATTCAATTCTGTGCAAGCTTGCTGATTATTTTTAAACTACCATTTGGTAGTTTTCAGCAAGGTGATGGTGGTTGATTCAAAGATACCAACAAATAGAAAAAAGTGACACAAATATTTTTAATGTAAGAATAATAAAGAATCATAAACCTCTAAACATGACTATTGAAGTCAAGAGACAGAGCCTTATTCTTCCTATCAGTAGGACAGGCATCCTTAATTTTTAAGGTCCACCAGAGCATCTTATGATATTTCTGGGCTCAAAGAAAGCCACTTCAGATCCTCTTTACCATTATGTCTTCTCTTTTTTTCCAAGTACCCTCCTGATCTCTCATATCTGATGTTGAGACTCTTTTTATGTTTGAGTGCTCACCAAGAGCAAGGAACTGGTGATAGCACCAGCAAATTCCTCAGTGCTAACTCTTAAATCAGGAGAATATTGTCAATTCTCAGGGTCAGTTGCCATGGGCATATCTACCTACAATTTCCTTGACTAAGATACATTTCTGATAGGCCCCAAAATTATCATTTTGGACATTTTCAAATAATCACATGACGTAATAACTTAGGCACTAAGAATGTAAAAGAGAAGACTATTTCTTACATGGTGAACAATGCAATAGATATTAAGTTCTTTGATAGATTTTTTATTATGAATAAAGTACATTAAATTGTATGAACAAGGTAATGCCTATTTTAGCAAAATAATATTGCATCTGTTTTGCTTTTCACTTTTAAAAGCTTATTGTGTTTTGAGTGAATATCAGGTATTTTGCTTCCTATTTTGATACATAAAGGCTTTTTTTAGGTTTTTTTAATAGAGAATAAATCTGACTCTATCAATCTAAAATGAATCACTATGAATTGTATAGAGAATAATGAATCTCTGTACTTAATGCATACACTGTGTAAAATAATTAGGAATTTCATCGAAGAAGATTCAGCATTTTCTAACATTCCATTCCTAATCTTCCTTCACTTCTATCACCTTGTTGTTGCAGAAGAGAACGTGAAACAGCATGTGAGAAGAGTACACTGAAGGAAGAATTGGTTATTAGATGTATGGGTGAGAGTAGGCTAGATTCCTTTGCTTGAAAAACAGCCCACAAATCTTAGTTTCTTAAAGCATCAAGACTTTATTTCTCTGGGAATGTGCTTCAGGTCTGGGCAGCTCTCCAGGATGGCTGACTGTATGTGATGGCTGAGCTGTGTACTTCTATACCAAACTCAGTTATCATCATTGCAGTGAGGAAGAGAGATGGAGGATCATGCACCTATGTTTCCACCTGTCCACTCAAAAATAATACTTCTCCATTCTGCTCATGCATCTTTAACCCAAGAAAGTCTCACAGCTACTCTGAATTTGAGTAAGCACAGTCCTGATGCATGTGTGGAAGGAAGCCGCTGGAAGCAATGGTAATACTGGTATCCATAGTACCAGAGTTCAGCCCCCCAGCTACAGTCTTTAGATAATGTTAGAGCTCAGGAGAGCAAAGGAAGTACCAGGACCAAGTATGAAGCAACAGGCTTCTACTCCCCTTTGAAGATTACAATAAAATGTTACCTGCTGGTGATGTTTTCTTGAGTCACCCAGAAAGATTTTGGTCTCTATCCCTACAGTGAAATGAAATATGGAAAATTAGTTGGATGAACATTGAAAGGAAGGGAGGAAACAAAAGAGGAAGGAATGAAGAATTCACTTGAGACATCCCTACATAGCAATGATAAAATTTCTATAGGTGTGCCGCTGTGCCTTTGACTGTCCTACACATAGTATGTTCAAAGTACTCCAAAACAATGCTACAGTCTTTGGCAGAGGCTCCTGATTGGAGACTAATAGCCATTCTCCCAGGCTTCCTTTAACAATATAAATTCATAACAGGGGTTATCTAAAGACCCTTATTTTTCAGTCTTGCTTGTACCACATGTGGTAGAATGATTAAGTTCTTATATATGGGAGTAGAGAGGAAGCAATTTTATATAAACAATTTCCCAGTTGTACTTTTAAAGAGTAATTTTTGAGCCCTCCACTGTCCCTTTCTCCTTCCTGTTAGCTTTGCTAAAGCAGACATTTGAACATCAAAAGGAAGCTTCCATACTGAGGGGGCAGAACAAGAGGAAAACAACCTAGGTCCCCCAAAATTGCAGGTATCAGGCTAGCTATGCATTGCCCCAGATTGAAAAATTACTAAACGAGAATGTATTTCTACCTTGCATACAACAGGTCTTTATCTCAGCAGTCAACTAAACCTTCATTCTTAACAATAGTGTTTGACATGTTTAAAACACACCACACACACACACACACACACATACACACACAATCATGTTAGTTCTATTGCTAAGGCATTAACAAAATAATAAAGATAATAGCCACAAGAAAGATAGAAACCATTATTGTGGGTACAGAAAAGTATCTAAGAAAGTTGATACATAGAACATAGAAATCTGTTCTGATTTCACTTAATGTCACACAATTATTGAAATACAGAAACATTTGTTAAATTAGAGCCACAGAGATAAGCATTGTAAAACCTTTGTGAAATACATTAAAATGAGTGCTATCTGCTTGAAAGTATTCATAATTAATTCCAACTGAAAATTAATAAAATATTGGGGTTTTGGTTTTGATCAACTTCTATGTAAAACAGGATTACAGGATTGTGTATTGTCCCATTTGCCAACACGGCCGGGTGGACTAATAATAAGACACATTAAATCTTTTCCAATTTTGCCCCTTCAGTAGAAGCTATATAATTTCATTAAGGGCATCATCACATTAGTAGTCCAACATGTTTCAAGATTTGCATAAAATAAGCAGTCATCAGAAATTATGATTTGCCAGGAAAAAAAAATTAAGCTCTCTTTAAAACCAATGACAGATGCGTGTTCCTTTTTGTTTCTTTCTTCCTTTTGTGATTTTAGGACTTCATTCACTCCAACACTGGGCAGCAGCATAAAGAACATTTGTTGTGTATCTTAAAAATGAGTTTGCATAGGCACTAAGGAGAAGGCTGACTAAGAGATTAGATGCAGCAAATGAATCCAATGTTCTTATCCAATAAGTGTGAAAATGATAAACCTCACTTATGCTCACTGAAAGCTGAAAGAAGATGGAAAAAAAAATATCAACCAACCAAATGTAAACCAACCACCACTACCACAACAAAAAACATACAATGCACCTAAATGTTTGAGTTCCTTGTCCAGGAAATAGGAAGGCTCAGAGGGCAGCCTGTATCACAAAGGGCACCTGCTCCGTAACATCACCTACGACATGTTCCATATTTATCATAGCCAACATGTCCAAGCTGGGTCATTTTCAGATAAACATGAGCTCAGGGAGAGAAGTGACTTTGAAAGGCTAAGACCCAGATCTGTTATTTTTCCTCAGCCGGATTGAGAATGTCTTAGGGGATTGCTAGTAGAGTGTGTTTGCTTTCATGGTTAACAAAGTCCAAGTAATCCTTTCTGATTAAGTGTCAGGACCAAAAGTAACCTAATCAAATGGTACATTTAAGAAATTTTTTAAGTGGGTTAAATTAAAAAAAGGGAAAAAAATCACAGGTTTTAGATCTGGATAGCACTGAGGTGAACAGCTGGCTACTGTTGATTCTGTACGGGGTTTATAATAGGAAAATATTAATTTTTCATTCCACTGTTATATTATCTGGAAGATTAAGAAAATATAGAAAGCATGAATATGCCCATTGCATTCTTGGGTGGATTAGCCAATAACAAAGTTAAAATTTTCTTTGAATATAAAGATCTGTTTTTTAACTGATGAGAATAAAAAGAATCATTTTTTCTAGTGTCTATTTCCACTTATTGGCATAGGTTTTACTGTGAAGAACCCTGCACAGAATATTAAAATTTGGGTGGGGATATTTTAAACAAACCCTGTTTAATAACTGAAATGCTTAGACCTCATCCTTTTACTTGTCTAAAATATATAACAGAGAGCAACTCTTCTAAAAAAATATTTTGACATAGGAACTTATATTTACCTTGGAGATGGCCAAAAGAAGTTTAAAAGGATTTACAATAGCAAACATAGCTTTGTCTCTTGCTTATTTTTGTTAAGTGAATAAATGAGCAACCGAAAGGCTAAGGATGAGCAGGAACAAGACTCTAGTGGGTTCTTTCTGGTCTCTATAGACAAAGACATTGAACCATGTTTTAGGAGGGTAGTGTTTACAATGGTTCATAGATGTTCATTGTGGTAGTTAGAAAAATGGCCCTCCAAAGATTAGTACATATTAACCGTTGAAGCCTATGAATACATGACTTTAAAAAGCATATTGGATTTCATAGAAATTAATAAAGAGAGGGTAGGGCTGTAGCTCAGTGGTAGAGCACTCACCTCACATGTGCAAGGCACTGGGTTCGATCCTCAACACTACATTAAAAAAGTGAATAAATAAAGACATTGTATTGATCTACAACTAAAAACATTTTTTAAAAAAGAGAAATGAATAAAGATATTGAAATAGGGGGATTATCCTAGTCTGGGTGGGGCGTCTATCATTTGAATGGTTGTATCCTTCCAGAACTCAGATGATTAAGCCTAACTCCAAAATGATGATGGCATTAAGATGTGGTTCCCTGGGAAGCTGATCAGGCTCTGAGGGCTCCACCCTCCTGAATGGGATTTTGCCCTCCCAAAAGGCTTGAGGGAGAGTCATTCCCAGCATTTATCTTTGGGCCTCCTCTGCAATGTGAGTACACAGCAAAGAGGAATCTGTGGTCAACTTGGAATCTGAGGTTATTCCTCACCAGACAAAATCTGCTGGCATCTTGACTTTGGATCTTTCAGACTCTAGACCAGAAAAAAAAATAAGTTTCTGTTATTTGTAAATCACTCAGTCTCAGATAGTTTGTTATAGCAGCAGGAATGCACTAAGACCAGGACTGGTATAACCACAAAGTTCCTTGTAAGAGGGAGACAGGAAGGTCAAAGTCAAAGAGAAATGACAACAGAAGTAGCACTTTGATGATGGAAAAGGAATGCAGATGGCCTCTAGGAATTTAAAAAAAAAAAAAAAAAAAAAACAAGGAAATTTTTCCTTAGAACTTCTAGAAGGAAGGCAGCTCTGTGGATACCTTGAAAGTCCATGTAAGATTTTGGACATCCAGAACTGCAGATAATAAATCTATGTTGTTTCTTCTATATTTTGCGGTAATTTAAATGAATATGAATTCCTTGAATAAAAAATAAATACAGTCTGGAGAAGAAAGAGGGTCCCCTTTTTTTTTTTTTTTTAAAGAAGGCAACTTTATTTACTCTCCTAAGGCCAAGAGTCATTTAAAACTTTGATTAATAGACAATATCTGGGTTTTTCCTATTGCCTTTATGTAGGCCCTTACCTCTGCATGTCTGACTTAATGTAGCAGACCCAGTGTGTACCCAAAGCCTGTCTAACCAACTCCAAGTCCAAGCAAGTCTCCGCTGCTGCATTCAGGGATGGTGATGTGATCCTGTGACTCCTCTTTTTATTTCTAATGTCTCCCCTATTCATTCAGGATGAGATGCACATAGCATAGAAGACCTCTGTAGCTTCTACCACTCCCTTCCTCAGCAGCATCTTTGCCTCTCCTTATACTCTGAACACACACATGCACACAAATATGAATACACAATACCAATTGCACATGTGCATGTGCGCATACACATGCACACACAGCTCCTGTGTGTACGTGTGTATAGTCATGCTAATATAAAATCACCTATAGAGTTATTTCCCTTTCTCAGATTTATTTCTTTATCTAACTGACTTTTAATTTGTGAAATTAAAGAAAGGGTCACTTGCTCAAGAAGGCTTCCTTCCCTGACACCTCATTATGACTGATAAGGTAAAGTTCCATTTTTTTTGTTCCATTGAATCCTTTCTATCATTATTGTAAGACATATTGATAATGGCTGAGACAATGCATGATGTGTTTTTCCACTAGACAATTATCTGAGAGCCATGACTGAGCTTTTCTATTTTCAATTTTTTTATTGAGCATTCCACAGTCTTATTATTCTAGATAGTCAAAAACATTGAACTAATGTATGAATGTGGTCATGATAATGGGAAGATTGCTGCTATTTGAAACTAGCAATTATTCTAAAGGCTTCTTCTTAGTAGTAATAATAGTCACAAACATCCTTAACTCTCCCATAAGACTCCTAATAAAAAAAGAGCCCCTTTACAAGAGAATATTCTGGGGGGAAATTTAGACCAAAACTACAATCCAGATATTTTGTGTCTATATACCAACTACGGTGACTGAATATGAAAGGCTTCACTTTGGCAGTATTAATAGCAAACATCCATTTATTCATGGAAAAGCAGCATACAATACTTAGAAAGTGCTTACCAATGTCAATTAATTTACAGCATAAAAATGATTAGAAAACATAAAGCAAAGGCAAACAAAAAAGACTGGTAATGATCTAGCAAATAATTTTGAAAGAAGTTAGTTGTCAGAGAAGCATCAAAAGTTCATTTTATTTTAATTATCCAGATTTGCCACATTATATATGTGTATCAAATTATTAAACTATGCTCCAGAAGTAAGGATTATTCAAATAGTAATTATAAAAATTCATTTGTGATAGTCTTACATGAAAAAGAAAAATTATATTTAAAGTTGCCTAGTCATACATCCTTATGTTACAAAGGTTTTGAAAGTTATTATCCACATCAATGTGGAATGAGGGAGCATGCAATATGCATAAGTTTTCAGCAAAAGACTGGATTTAGCTAGACTAGAGGCCTTGAGTGCAGAACCTGAGATAAACTGACCAATTTCTTAATCATTGTTATACATTAAAAGTAATAGTTTGGGGCTCAGTTACAATATTAGCAATGAGGTATAGATATCCTTTGTACTTTGTGACACTATTTTGACCAGATTGAGAATTTAAACAAAACAAAACAAAAACAGGTCAGTAATACCATGAAATGTCTCCGTAGAGTAACACACAAACTCTTCATGTTAAAAAAAGAGAGATCTTTTTTCTTGTTCACACAAATAGACTATGTAAAGTAATATGCTTTCAATCTTTAGGAGGATAATTGTAACCTCTCTACTTGGAGGCAAGTAGATAATGTTCCCTTTACCCAAATGTGTTTTCATTCCATTTCAAATTTGTTGCAGTGCAAAGGAGACTAGGGAAATTCCCTTAATGTCTGGAGTGGTATTGTTCCTATCAACCTGAGAACATGGTGAAATGTCTCCCTTCTGAATAAAAATTTACCTTCCATCATTACTCTCCTCTGCTCTCTTCCACAAAATGCGAAAGTTCTCAGAGAAAGTTCACTCTGATTAAATATTTTCTTTTCTCATTCTCCTGTTGAGTCACTTCAATAAGGTTTCCATTTTAAAACTCCACTAAAGACTGGAAGATAAGGGTGTGAATGGTTTCCTTTTTAGTCAATCCAAAGTTCAGTTATTAATCCCCATCCAACAAAAAGATCACTCCTTCATTTTAGCTATACTTAGCTTTGGTTTCTGGAACATTACACATTTCTGTTTTTCCTTAAAATGTACTGCCAATTCTGTCAAATTCTCCTTTGCTAACTCTTTCTCCTTTTTCCAGTCACAAAATCTTGGAGAATCTCAGGGATATCTTTGGTCCTTTTCTTTTCCCTATGTACACACACATTTTATAAGATTTCAGGTGGTCTGGTGGTGTTAAATTCTATCTTTTGCTCCAACTATGGCTTTTCCCTGAATTCCAAACTCATGTAACAAACTCTTGGGCTGTTCTACTTGGATAACATTAATAAAAGATGTTTACCCTGTGCTGGAAACTATTCTAAGGTTTTTATGGGGATTAACTAATTTAATTCTCACAACCACCCAAGGAAATAAATCCTATTATTATAATTCTGTTTAATAAAAGATATAAATGATACAAAAAATGTGCAATTGAGGTATACATATCTCCTTACTTTGTGACATTATTTTATATTAATTGAAAATAAAAAGCTCACCATAAAATATCTCCTTGGCATATCACAACTTCTTCAAGTTAAAAAAAGATGAAGAAGAAGAAAAAAGAGAGAGATCCTCTTTCCTCCTCTCTCCCCCCCCACCCTCCCTCTCCCTCTCCTCCTCCTCCTCCTCCTCCTCCTCCTCCTCCTCCTCCTTCTTCTTTCCATACAAAGGCATACACAGAGGTTTATTTAGGAAGGTAAATACACATTCAAGGAGAATGTGGGTGTCCTGAGAGTGAGAAGCAGTCAAGATCCTCTTTCTTGTTCACAAAATAGACTATATAATCAGGGGAGCAGTCAAATTGTTGGGCTCTGATCTGAAACATATTTCATAAGGTTCTTATATTTATAACATTCAAAAGAGAACTGTCTTACATTCTGCTCTGAACTGGCTCCTTCCCAGGCTTCTTTATTTATGTAAAAATTCTCATTGCTTATTCTTGACCCATCTCTTTCTCTCACAATCAATGTTCAATCCATTAATCAAGACTAGTCTATTTTCTTTTTTTAAAAATTTCCCAACTTGACTACTTCAAACCACCTCCACTGCTAGCATGCCAATTTAAACTATTGACATCTCTTTCCTGGAGAATACTTTACCCTGCTCATAATGTCTCTCTATTCCACTTTTTTCTCCCATCTTCTTTAATGTTCTACCTAGAGCCAGAATATCCTTTAAAATACCATGAAATCACAGGAATAAGATCATATCACTCCTCTTTTCAAGTCTCCAGTTGTTCAATAGACATGTTCATAGCCTATGATATGCTCCTTGATCTAAATGGCTGCCTCTCTCTCCAACTTCCTTTTGTTCTAGCTATGTGGACTTTGATGTTCCTCAAACATGCTTTACATGGTTAAAATTAACTGTTTTTTTTTTAACTTTTTGATTCCTCCAAATGGAAGGTAACTCCCTAGATATTAATATAATTAATCCATAATGAGGGGTCAGTTTGTTGTAGATTTAAATCCCCTAGATAAATATAATTGGTCAAAATAAATTAATTTATTCATTGATTAAATAAAGGATATTTATACTCTTTGACTTATGATAGTATGAAGCCCTGGGTTTAATCTCTAATCCCACAGCACTGCAAAAACAAACAAAACAAACAAACAACACCTCCCTGCATTTAATGTACCTCACCTACAGAGCCTCCTAGCTTTGCAACACAGTACACTGTAGAGTCGTTTGCACAGGTGATTGCATTGCTGACTTAGAGCTATGACTCACTGCTGCTGCCCAGCATTGTCAGAAGATATCACATAGCATTCTCATAGCCCAGGAAAGGCTGAAATTCAAAATATTAAGCCTAGGTCCTGTTTAATATTTCTTACTGCCATATAATCTTAAAGCCAATAAAAGCCTAAGTATAAACATTGAAAGTTGAGGACTATCAGTACCAAATGCCCACAATATGCCAGGAATTACAAAAACTATGAAGGGCTACAAAGTAGACATGTTCCTCCCCCGAAAGGATTATATATACTATGACCAATCTTTATTTATGGTTCACCTTTATATTCCTAAAACAGTTTTTCCACCATAGCTGATGCTTTTTCTGAATAAACAATATCGAAACATTTTATTTTGTACTTTTTGGTCAGGTTAAGGAAAAAAAATACTGTACTTAAATTTAACCAGTTTGGCAGCTGACTGAGATTATAATTGGACTGAGCCAAGGACAGAGGATCTGATTAGCAGAGTCCAGCCAAAATTACCAATGGCAGAGTCACTAATTTTGGAGTGGCTTGCCATGTAATCAAAGGTGAGTGATACACAAAATAGAGCTCAAAAGATATTTGAGTCTTCTGTATTCAGATGATAGATTCAAGAATGCTGCTGTGGTATCAGAGAGACAAGTGTGTGAATACATAAGAACAAAATCTTAGTACAAACTTTTTAAAAATGTGACACCAAGAGACATCTGGCAAGACTAGAAAAATAGGAAGCCATATCTTTCCAATACATCCTGATTTTTTTTTTAGCATGCTATATGCAACGGTTCAAATCCACTTATATTCTCCCAGTAAGCTTCCCACGATATTCATCTGAGGAATCGTCCTTTTCCTACTATCATTCCATGTATCTTGGATGCTTAAGGTTGTGAGCTTGCCTGGCTGGTTGAATATCACTTTCTGTTGGACACTGTGACTGGTTGAAGGATGTTTAGATGGTCCAATCTTTGTCAATAGGACATACACAGAGGGGTGCTCTTTCTCTCTCTTGCATTGCACCTAAATGTGACAAAGTATAGATCTAGCTCAGCTATTTTATTCCTATATAAAACCTTAGAATGAATACACAGGGAGAGCTGAGCCAAGAATCATAAGAAACAACAGGCTTGACTGACAATACTTAAGCCCCTGTAGCAGGTCAGGCCTAAATCCAATACTTCATCTGAGTTTTCAGTTTTTATTAGGCAATAAAGTCTGATTTGTTTTTACTATTCAAATGGAATTTTTCTTTCTTTTTCAACCAAAGAATATAAATATTTTAGAGGAAAAAAATTGTTTTTAAAAACTTTTCTTCACATTTTGTATAAATAAATATATAAAAGAAACATACTTAAAGACAATTTGATCACTTTTTTTCTGCAACTCTGGTAAATGAAACACAAATTTAATCAGGTTTTTCTCAAACATTATGTTTCACAAACATTATTGGGAGTAGAAAAATTTGGCTATAAAAACTTCATGCACTCTGACATGTACTTTGTACACAGAGATATATCCACACTTCATTTAATCTTTAAAACTGACCTTAAAGTTAGATATTTTTATGTTAACTTGAAAGATGAAAAAAATGAGATATAGAGTGTTATTGTCCAGTTTTCTATTTGCAATTCAAATCTGATAACTGATTTTTTCTGTATGTAATCTGACTAATAGAGGAGAAAATTTCAGAATTTAGGAGATGATATTTTAAATAAAAGTCATTCTTAACTATCAATGAAGAAATATGGAAAACATAATAAAATTAAAATATCACAGTACCAGCTGATAAAGAGTTTTGAATTCTTAGGATTGAAAATAATAATATATATTCAGAATCAGCCCAATTAGCTGAGGTCATAGGTGTTCAAATAATTATCTTGGATGCTGCTACAAATCTGACATATTTTATGAAAATATGCATAAGATTCATAGAGTCATATGAAGTTACATTCTGTACTCGTATTCAATACTTGCAGGTACATTCAACACTCATAGTTACTGAGGCAGATAACTATCTGAATGTAACTTTTTCCCTTTTATCCTTGTCAAAGTGGTCAAAATGTTTTGAAAATTGGAAAATATTGGATAGTGATTATCTCTTTTCTTCATATCTTTATCAACCAGCCATGGTTTATCACAGAATATTCACTTAGCACATCTCTCAGGATGTAAGTACTTCTTGACTGGTAGAAATAGAGATAGATTTCAGTGTTCAAAGGCTTAGTATGCCTTTTTTGGAAATTTTATAAACATTACACTAAATCTACTATTAAATAAATAACAACATAACAATAGACTTAATTACCAGGAAAAGGATTACTTTCTTGAACCTTTGGATAACTAAAGCATGACATACTGCTATTTTATGGCAGCCAAAGCAATTTGTTATGCATTCCTTTTTTTTTTCTCTAAATCAATGTCATTCTCCTTACCCACTCCCCAAACAAAAGAATATTTTAAAAAACTCAGCCTGTCATTTTTTTTAATTAGCTATTATTTTCAAAGAACACATTTTAGGAACTTGAAAAGAGACCATATATAATTGGGAAGGAGGAGAGTCTAAAACAATTATAGGCCTGTGTGATGAAATTGACAGTAATATCCAGGTGACCCAGACCCAAATTCAGTAAGATGTAAATCACTCTAAATCTTTTCCCCAGATGCACTCAAGTATTTTTAGAACAAAATGATACTGTTTCATTTTATTTTCCTGTACCTTATTTTAATAAATGATAGCTTACTTTCTGGTTTCAAATTTACATTTCCTTATTAAAAATTTCCTTTTCAGAAACAACATTTTGTAGACTCTGAATTTGGAAATGGATAGTTCTGCAAAGTCTTTCGTTTCTGGGTGTGCATGCAGTCTTATGAGACTGGATTGATTGTGACGGACAAGCCAGTTTGTCCCCCTCTGGAAACTTTCAGTAGGAGCCATGATACTATTGTTGCTGGGCTCAGGGTAACAATTCTAAGAAAAATGATATTTATATGTACAAAATTCAGTGTTATGTTGTCACTTTTCCTAGAGCAGGGTGTAATCTCCAGTTTGTCCAATCTATTGCCTTGTATTTCTATATATGACTATTCAAAGAAACCAAGTCATGAACTTTTTATCCATATAGGAAGATTATTTTGGCCATGTAGAGTCAGTTCAAATGCAACTTACATTCAGAAGGATAGTTTTTAGTATACGCACATCATTTGCAAGTATTTATACCACCAGAGACTAAGACACTTCTCCTCAGCCCCATCTTAAAAGATAACTGAAAAATAGTATATAATAGAATGTGGATGCTTAAACTCAGAGAATGGCTTCTTCAAGCTGAATCCTTTCAATTATAGATGCAAACAGTGAAGTTCTTGTTTAAGGCAACCAAAGACATTCAAACAGGGATGAAGACAACGTGAGGCAAAAACAATGTTCTTTTTGCTTCCCAGTTGGCAAGAAGTAAAATAAATAAAGCCAAAACAATCTAATAATAGAGAAAGAAAAGGGAGAAGCCAAGCCATTCAGGAAGAATTGCCATATGGCTCAGGTCATAACAAATGTGGGTGTCACTGGCAGACTTAGTTGTGAAGGAAGGGCACCGTCAGCCTTCCTGGCCACAACATCCACCTTCCTCTCCAAACTCTTCTTTTGAGTTTATTCTTTCTATAAGTATTTGTTATTGTCCTGGAACAAACTTAATGAGAGTCCAAAAATTTACTTATGCCTAACGATTGAAATTGGCATCACATATTTAAGATTGTGTGCTACATTTTTAACAGTTATATTTTGCCATTTTTGAATGATCCAAACTCCTAAAATAACATGAATATTCTAGGAATTCAAAAATCTGATTTACTTTGACAAAGAATCCCAATTTGAGAAAATCCAAATACCACTGATGTATCTATAATAAATTAAATTTAAATTTAACATTTAAAATAAATTAAATTCATCTTTTTTGGGAAAAGTTACATTGGATTAAAAGTTCAATTTTTGGCAATTCAGAAACAGAGAAACAGTTTATATGATGCAGTGTCTTATTTTAAATATATCTATACATGTATATTAAAAACTTCCCCCCCTGGGGGGGGGAAGGAAATCAGAGTGATTCATGAAAATAAGTTTAAAATTAATAAAATTTGGAAATGTGGATTGAAAGCCTTTCTCATTTTTTATTTTAAAATAATTGTACCTTAAAAAACTATTTGTTAAAGAACAGTGCTATAGAATATATATATATATATATATATATATATGCATATATTTATTTATTTATTTCTATATAAATTTTAAGAAAATGAAACATGTAAGACTGATTAACATTCAAAATAAAAAATGCATGAAGAAAACATTGGTTTCAGTTTCTTGGGAAAACTTTCAAACAAAATGTACTCTCTGGAGTTCATTTGGGAAGGGTAAGATTAGACAATTATGTCTTAAGATTATAGTCATCTCTAATAAAGTATTTTGACACATTTCCCTTACAGATAGTGTTGCCCTGGAAGAAAGAATATACATTTTATAATGTAATAAGTGAAAGTTACTTGATTAGAGAATAATAATGACAATGAGATTGGTCATATTAGTAACTGACATTCATTGACTTCTTATTACATGCCAGGCACATTTCTAAATGTTTTTCATGAAAAAAATGTATTTCTGCCACAGATTCTGTATGATGGGGATAACTATTATAATGATTTTAGATATGAAGAAACCGAGGACCAGAGAAGTTGAGTAACTTTGCCAAGTTGAAACCTAGTAAATAGAACCTGGAACTCAAGGTCCATATTCATAAACACTAACAATTCTACCTTTTCCATATAATAAATTTACTGGTTAAATAAGCAAATATGGGTATGCTTCCCAGTGTTAGTGCAGCTTAAGTTCACAGCAAAATGCAAAATGAACATTCTTGGCATTTGTTATTGTATATTCAGAGTTTTTTTTTTTTTAGTAACTTTCACTTTAACTCAATCAAATTATGACTCATATTTAGAAAATGAAGAGAAACATTAAAAGAGTACAAATTTACAGCTTCAGGCACTAATTTTTAATTTTCCTTAAGAAAGCGTGTGGACAATAGTGTCACATCTTCATGAAGTGTGTACTCTTGGGATTTATTTAAAACCTTCCTATCTTGGGGAAAGAATGTAAACCAAGAAAAAGAAATCAAAGTCTAGTGGGCAAAATATGTTTTCATTATTGGGTTACACAGAGAAGCAGATTTTCACCCCCAAAATTGAGACCCTTTCGAAAATGTTCCAAAAAGCCATTGAACTTCTGCCAGTAAATATCCCTTAACACTCTGAAATAAACAAGAGCATCTGGCACTACTCCGTGTGAGCTGTCACCTTTACTCTGCCTGTTCATAGACTTTCTGGAAGATAAAGTAATGCTTCCATCTGGTCACAGCAGCAAAGAAAGCAGAGAGCACCCAAGTGCTTCCCCTGGAAATCTGAAGCTGAATCCTGAAAGGCTTCCTAACCTGAGGGGGAAAGCACAGCTTTTGATTCTTCTCATAATGAATAGTCCTGAGTATAACACCTGGCCATGGAGAACTGGAGTAATTATGGAGGATTACTAACACTTTGCTCATTTGTGTTTAGATTCAGAATATGCAGGTTCACAAAGATTTAACCATTTGTGCTTTTCTTAGTAGTAGTAAACAGAGACAGGCTCTTAGGACTTCAGGTAAACAGGTTTTATTGACTTTATTTAGGTCACTGAAGCTCTAGGATTTCTTTTCTACAATGAAAGGCAAGCAAACAAATAATTAAATAAGACTGGAGGAAAAAGATGGGTTCATACTAGGGGATGCAGTGAACTTAATCTTAAAACTACACTCTAGGTTTGGGGGTGGAGTAAGAAAAATAGTTAAGATCTGAGGTCATAGATGTGCCTCTGGGGATGATATATGGAAAGGCATAATCATCTGAAGGAACAGAATTTGTACCAGGAGCTATGTGCCTGTGGACATACAAGCCTAATCTCAGTTCTTACAAGAATAACCGTGTGTAAGGATCTTTTTACATTTTTTTTCCATTCTCTCTTTTTAAGTTCAAGAAATCTTGATCTTAGGCCTTTATTCTTCTAGAAGTTTGTTGCAAAGTTTGAATGTCTGTGTGTTTTCACGTTTCTGAGGGAAATGTCTAAAGCAATATGAGACACCAAAGTTTTTTTTTTTTTTTTTTTTTAATATTGCTTTAGATACTTTCCCATCACTGTCTTCTTGGCCTAAAAGAATATTATTTTTTTTCTAACAACACCTAGGAAAATATCTCTGTGACCTCTAATGAAGGCTTCATGAAGAAAAAGATGATGATGACATAAAAAGGGTTCAATGCTACCATCGTGACCTTAACAAATTCATCAAATGTATTTGCTCAAGCTAATTTCAAAGATGGGTAAAAGTAATGAATTTGAACTCCAATTTTATGATAAATTCAATTTTACAAAGATAATACATCTAATGGAGACAAACTCAGATGATCTGAAAAGATTTTTTTTTAATCATAGTCTTATTGTGTCCATCATATTCTTTCCACAAGAAAATAGAAAGGAAGCTGTTGTCTTTCTATTTAATATCCAGCAGCATTCCTGATAGTGCTTTTAAAAATTGGGAAAGTAATATATCAGACAAGTGTTAGGGAAACTGTTTTACTTCAGGACACACATTGACACTGATAGATACATAATTTTGAGTTTTGTCACTGATAGATACATAATTTTGAGTTGTCATCTAACATTGAAAGGATGAATTGTTTTATAAAGATTTTTTTCTATTTCTCTTATTTTATGATTTAATAATATATCATGTTTTCTTAATTATATTTCACAATGTTTAAAACTACTACATTTATTCATGCAACTGATACTTTTATTCACTTTTATAAAATGGGCAGGAAGTGCTAAGGATCCATACCCCAGGCATGCTAGACAAATAGTCTACCACTGAACTCAAGCCCTAATCCCACAAATACGTTGATTAGGAAAAGAGAAAGAATGTTAAAAGGAATTATGCAACCAAGTTAAGGAGTAAAAAGAAAAACTAGAAATTAAGTTCACTTTCTTGCTTCAGAGATCATTTCTTGACATTTTTGATCTTTTAAAAAAATCGACACCTTAATTTTGATACTTTAGAGTAAAAAATAATTACACATAAACTTCTGCTATATACATATACACACATTTATTTGTTCAATATTTTTTCTTATGGAGACATTTTCCTTACTCATTAAATATATATATTTTAGTATTCATTCGGTGAAATTCTGGCTTTCGTAAATAATCAATTTCCATTTCTCTGAAATGTATTTGATTTTTGATTTTTGAAATCTCTATTATAAATATATAATAGTTTTATATGAGCTAGATCAAAATATACAACATTTCTCATTCCAGAAATCTCACTTTTCTTCACAGTCCTCTAGGGGCGTTCTCTGCTCTGATAGTTTATGAAATTTCTAAAAATGTTTAACTATACAACACGTATATCTTTGTCTTTGATTGTGTTCAATAAACTTGTGTCTGTGGAGTTAAACTGTGTCTGTGATTTCAGTGTAATAGTTTATTTTGACTCTTTTTCATGGAGGATTTTGTTGTATAAGTATACCATAATTTTTTAAACTTTATTCTGCTGTTGAGATTATTTTGGTAGTTTTCAGTTTTGGATAATTACAAATAAATTGACTATGTATATTCTTGTATATAGTATTTGGTTAACTATGCACTTATTTTTTCTGGATATATGCCCATGGGTAAAAATGCTGGGTCATAGATTGTATCTCAGGAGTGCTTTAGAAGATTCTATGTTTTCCAATGTATTCTATAAATTTTACCATTTAACAGAAAGTGTAATTGAGCCGCAGCCTCACCAAAGTTTGATATGATTAGCCTTTTAAATTAAAGCTGTTCTACTGGATGTGTAGTGCATTTCATTGTGAATTAATTCACATATCCCTGGTGTCTATTTTTCATGTATCTAATTGTGTATCAGATCATATTCTTCTCTGTTCAGGTGTTTTATCAATTTAAAAATTGGGCTGATTATTTCATTATTGTACAAGAAAGCTTTATATATTATGAATATGATTTTTAACATATATTGCAAATAGTTCTTTCCAAAGTGTGAGTTGATTATTACTCCTCATAATAGTATCTCTGTGTTAACTTGATACTTGCCTCATAATTTACCAGTTCTCTCATTAGTATTTTCTAATATTATGCATAAATTATTAACTGTGTGTTCTTGGTACAATTATATTTTGTTAATGATGTATTTTTCTTTCTCAAATATATATTTTAAGTTTCTTGTGTGGCCATTTTAATCAGTTTGTCTTTTGTTTTCTTAAATTTTCACACATTTTTGTTTTGTCTTATTTTCAATATCTCAAGTCCTTTTGATCATAATCTTGATTTTCAATCAAGAAATCCATTGGTTTTTCATCTATTTTGATGATCTTTTACTGTCATATATCAATATTTACTTCCTATTAAATATGAACTTGGGAGCTTAACTTGGGGATGCATTTAGAGAGAATCTGTGTTCGTTTCATCAGCATCTGAGAGCTTCCCTAGCTTCATAGGGTCAAGGTAAGTTCCACAGCCTGCCAGTGATATTCATGTCTGAGTCCACGCAACTGTGCATTTGCAATGTTTCTTTGAGTCACTACTATCTGCTCAAATTTTGTTGTTGCTACTGTAGTGAGAGATTCAGAGATCTTGACTTTTATGAGCCTAGCAATTCCTTGAAGAATGTATTTTTATCTAAGATTGATTTCATTGGTAGTAGGAGGTGCTTTACAATATGCATCATACCACTGTATTAGAATACCAAATCTAGATCTTCCTGTGAATATCATCCCAGTTCTGGATGAAATTTCTAATTTCAAATACCTAGAACTCCATGAGTGAAGTCAAACTTGGGAATCTGGCTTATCTAAACTTATCTCCCAGGGAATCCAAAAGCAAATACCAAGACACAAGTACTATATTTACCCAACTATCTTGACTTTAAAGAAATGTCTTGAAAACAATGATGAAAACCTGTGCTAAAAGAAAAGAAGTTGCATCATCATAATTTTGAATTAATCAAATTCTTAATTCATAGTCAATGCAATGAATGGGTAAAACTCTACTCAACCAAACTTGTTCAACTGTATTTTTTTTTTCAAAATTATATGGTCATTTGATCTCCAGTTTTGTAGAAAAAAAATTTTAAAAAAGCATTGAGAATTTAGCTTCTTACCAATGATAATGACTTCTGATGCAGTCTGACTATATGGAAATTATCAGTTCTCAGGGCAGATGTTTAGATTCAGAAATGGAGTTAACTCATATAGAACAGAGTAGAGCCTGGCAGGATTTCAAGGACCAAACGCACATTATTGTGTTTCACAAAAATGAAGCAACAATTTGCCAGAGGGGTGTTTATGTTGAAAAAAAAACAAAAAACATTTATACCAGGAGGAGGCTTGGCAGAAAGATAATAGACTTAACTTATAGGTACTATTACTGTGTAATGCACTTTTAAAAAGGCATATTTGGTATTTGTTATATAATCAATGTTGACTGGTTACAGGATGTTATTTTCTGTATTAAACATTGAAAAGGAAGTTAATATACAAAGTTAAAAAAAATCACATTTATCCCAGTGTGGTGGCACCCACAGGAGGTGATACCCACTGTGGTGGCACCTCAGGAGGCTGAGGCAGGAGGATCTTGAGTCAAAGCCAGCCTCAGGAAAGGCAAGGCATTATACTCAATGAGACTCTGTCTCTAAATAAAAAAATACAAAATAGGGCTGGGGATGTGACTTAGTGGTTGAATGCCCCCGAGTTCAACCCCCAGTACCCCTTCCCCCAAAAATCACATTTATTTTTAGATAAGAATCCTAACTAAAAATTGCAAAAATGGGTTTTTCTCTTGAACTTTAAGAAAATCAGTATGTTTACCTGGGAACCTTCATTGCACACTGGGTTCATTTTAGGAATACATGATGGAATCAAACCCTGCCAAAACTTAGATTGAAAGTTTTAAAATTTTATTTTGAACTAATTTTTAATTTACAGAAAATATGCAATTGTGTTACTGAGAAAGCCCATATAATCTTTATACAGAGTCAAAATTTTGAATATTTTGTCACATTTGTTCTATTCTGTGTAATACACATTTATATGTACATACATACATAACTATATAAATATCTTTACATGTTTAGTATATATACATATTTTTCACATATTCATTTTTCTAACCATTTAAGAGGGTTTTTTGTGTTTGTGTATATCATGACCCTTACCCCTTAATACTTGAGTGTATAGAGTGTATATTTCTTCTGAAAAATGATTTTGTTGCATAACCACAGAAAATCTTACAGTAAATCACTTTTATCTAAAACTACCATCATATTCCATTTTGTCTGTCTATCCACATAAATCATTTGTAGTATACAGAGAACCAGTATGTCCTGTTGCATTTCTCTTTACTTTCCTTCAATATGTCCTGGATTCTTAGTCTTTGTCTTTTAGGATAGGCGTTTTGAATAATACCAACAGTAATGTGATAGAATAGCTCTCAATGTAGGATTGTGAGGTATTTTATGTTTAGATTATTACATTACTTATCCTCAGTAGAAAAGGTACATGATGCATAGTGTGCTCTTGTCCGGGTTTTACTTCCCAAAAGTATCCAGTATATGCACCTCACAGGTGATGTCATTAATATGTTTCATTATTTGTTAAGGAATAATTTGCATATAATAATGCTAATATCTGTGTTTAAATGCTTCTTTATTAATTATGATAAATACATATATATATATATATATATATATATATATACATGTAATCAAATCAGAATAGAAATGTAACATTTTCTGTAGACTCAGAAAGTGTCTTTGCGACCCGTCTTGTCAACTTCTCGAACTCCCTCTGTGCTAACTACTGAGTTGCTTTCTGTCAGCATAAATCAGCAATTTATCTCTTAGACTTTTTCAAAAGTGGAATAATACAACATTTCATGTATGTATGTGTTTGTCTTTCTTTATATAACATGATGACATTGAGATTCATCCATGTCATATTATACAATTTATTCACTTTAATGCTGAATAATGTTGTTGCATGAAATAAACAATTTGTTTATTTAAGAGACATTTGGCTTGGTTCCAGACTTGGGATATTATAAATAAAACTGCTTTAAATAGCATGCACTCATCTTTGTGTGATGTATATTTTCTTTGGTTTTGGATATAACCTAGACATGAAATGCCTACTGGAAGGTCACAAATATTTTCTCTTATAGATGTTGTATTCTGAACATATACCTCAGAAATTCCTTTGTCGACGTATTCATTAGTACCACATGGTTTTAATTATAAAATTGTCTGGCATATTTTGATACTTGGTGTAAGTGATCCCAAGAGTTCTTGGCTGTTTTTCAGTCTATTCCCATATGTATTTTTTCATGTGAATTTTAATATAAACTTATCTAGCATCCTTGATATTTTTATTGAGATTGCATTATAGTTTGGATGTGAGGTGTCCCCTTAATGCTCATGTGTGAGACAATGCAAGATGGTTCAGAGGAGAAATGATTGGGTTATGAGAGCCTTATCCTGATGGGATTGATTAACTGAGTGGTAACTGTAGGCTGGTGGGTGGCTGGAGGAGTGGGAATTGAAGGCATGCATTTCGGATATAGTTTTGTAACTGGCAAGTGGAGTCTCTCTCTGCTTTCTAAGCATTGTGTGAGGTGCTTCCCTCCACCACACTCTTCCATCATGATATTCAGGCCTCTTTTGGAGTCCTGAGGAATGAAGATGGTTGTCTGAAACCATCAACACCCAAATAAATTTTTCCTCTTCTAATTGTACTTGTTAGCTTTTTCATGGCTGTGACTAAAAGAACTAACTAAAACAGATTGCTATATATATATATATATATATATATATATAAATTAGCTTAGGAAGAACTGATGTCTTATTGATATTAAGATGTTCAAACCAAGAACCAGAATTAGCTTTTCATTTCTTCAATTTGCTTTGTAGCATCTGGGAGCATTTTACAGCATTTTCTATGTCAATTTTAAATATTTCCTGTTAAGTATATTCCTATTTCATTTATTTTGTTTCTTTTTTGACTATTTTTAGTAGGTTTTGTCCTCTTAATATGTTCTAATAGATTATAATTTAAATAAAAATAGGCTATTAATTTTCCATGTCAATTTCAAGTCCTGCTTTTGCCAAATACTTTACTATTTTCACTACATTTATCATTGATTTATTAGTGTGATATTTTCCCAGGTATGATACCTTGCCATCTGAAATGGAGTTTTATTTCCTCATTTCTAACTATTATATTATCTTTGACTTTTTTAAAAATTGCATTGAATAGTATGTACATTCAAAGGTTGATAATAGTAGAATTGACATCTTGATGTTTTTCCTGGCCAGTACTAATTTTTATCACATATGATGGCTTTGCATTTTATCATGCTGAAAAACATTATCCATGCTGGTTTTCTTGAAAATTTTAATAAAAACAAGTGTTGAATTTTGGCATAGGCCTTTTAGTATCTGAAGATTATCATGCATATGTTCTCCTGCAGGTGAATTTATATTAATAGATTCTTATAATATGGACTTAATCTTACCTGAGTGATACAAACTCTGCTTAGTCATGGTTGTTTTATTTCCCTTGTGGTATTGTTGTCTAATCACTAACATTTTATTTAGAATTTTGTATCAATATTTACAATTGAGTTTACAACTTTTTGTTCTTTGTTGAGATTAACTATCATTGTTATATTTGCTTGACAAAAGGAATTGTGAAATTTTCCTTCAAAAAATATTTGTGTACGCATTGTGGAATGGCTGAATTAAGTGAATTAATATATCCATTACAAACTTACCACTTTTTTTTGCAGGAATCTACTTTCCTGTGGTTTTCAAGAATATATTATTCGTATCTCACCAACATTTGGTATCCTTTGACAGCCATTTCCCCAACCCTGCTTCTAGCTACCATTTTACTCGCTGTTTCTATGATTTGAGATTTTTTAGATTCCACATCTAAGTGAGATCATGCAGGAGTTTTTTTTTTTTTTTTTTTTTTGTACTTGGCTTATTTCACTTAACATAATGTTCTCTAGGTTCATGTATGTTATTTGCAAATGACAAGATTTCTTCTTTTCATTTTTTAAGACTGAATAATAGTCCCTTGTGTATGTACCACTTTTCTTATTTGACACCTGACCAACAGGTGAATGAAACAATGTTCAACAGATTTCATTTTAATACTCTGAGGTATTTCAGTAGCTGGGGCTATTTATCATGGCTTAGTCTTGAATTTTGAAAGTTAACACTCAGAACATTGAACATTCTCTCTGGGTGATTTTCTAGACACGGACAAGTTCTTCCCTCCATGCCTTTCTTCTGCATGAAGTGGCCAAGTCTTATCTTCCATGAACCCTTGGTCTTGTAATGGCAGGCAAACTTGCAACTATAGTTTGTTGGAAATTTGTAGTGTATTCTCAACTTATGAATAATTTGAAATTTTCTGGTTTTCAGTAACAATGATGGGTCAGGTATTGTTTTATTTGAATTTCTTGTTGATCTATAATTTTTTTTGTTTTATCCAATGAAAAGCCAAATTCAGGTAAATATCCTTGTCCCTGAACATTTATAAAAGCTCTTTAAACACTCCATGCAGATATTCAAAGAGAATAACAATAGAATCTGTTTAGAATTCAATATGCAATTACTATACCCTATTTAATACATTCTTTAAAGTTTCCTGGTCATGATAAATGTGATGAAAACCTCAAGTGAATTTTTCAAGCTTACAAAAACAAACAATCAAAATAACTGGATTATTCTATATTCTGTTTTTAATTCAAGGAGATACTTGTCACAGTTTTGCATCTCAGTTTGATTGTTACATCCATAAATACTAGTGTAAATTACCTATATCAGTAGTCTTTCATCATTGTATTTAAAATGCTTTCAAAAAATCAATTGTGTTCAATTTAAATTTCTAATTAAAATTCTAAATATTTATGCTGACACATATATATCAATAATTATTATTTTGCTTGAAATATTGCCTTTAAAGCAATAAAATTATAATATCTAAGTTGTCTCCTTTTTGAAGAAAAAAAACAGTTCCAAGAGGTCTTGCAATTTCATTTTTTCCCTATAGGAAGCTGCTATCCTTGTGTGGAGTCCTTTGCATTCTTTCTACTGTCCTCATGGATGCCCTATACGTTCACATGCAGCCATTCAGGACACACCAGTCCTCAGATGAACTGTCTCCTGGCTGCAACTGGATAAATGACCCAAAAAAGTTCTGCAAAGGAACTGCCCAACTAAGGTTACCTTGGAGAGAACCATGTAGAAATAAACAAATTTTAAACACTACGTTTTGGGGTAGTTTTATACAGTAATAGAAAGTTAATCATAGGTATATTTTTGACTAGAAAACAAACATCATTTTGGTTTTCATTTAAAAGTGGTGTTTTAGTAATTCTGTAAAAATATCTGAAAAAAAAAAGGTCAGTAGGAAATTTCTGTGTATACAAAAATTCTGTGTGTAAAGAATGTTGGGATTGGAGATGGTTTTTATATTGTTATGACATTTCAAAAATGCCTATGAAAACTCTTCACAAACTAAGTTAAAAACAATGGATTTTAGATCAGAATAGATAAGTTTTCTTCGGATTAAAAAATACACTTTTGTAAATGCACATATACTTTATACACTCTAAAACTTGTGATAAATGTTGAACTTGGATATTGTATCTCAGTATACTTTTGCAAATTGGAAATAGGTTTGATAAACACCTGTAGGGACTGAATTGGCATCAAAATGTGAAAAATATATGCCATTCCAAATGAAATGGTAAATAGTAATGATAGAAAGTTATCATATTCTTACAGGAAGAATTTATATAGAGATGCATACTATAGATGAAAAGATATTTGAAGGACTATTATTGGCCTACTTACCCAAGTTATGTGCTTTGATTTTCTAAATCTCACAAAATGACAAACTGATGGTACCGTTAGACTTACATATTACAGTACCAAGTAATCATGGATAACTGCATGTATTTTCTCTATTCAAATAAAAGAATAAAGGAAAGAATAGGAGTGATAGAGCAGATGTACTCATTTTTGCTTCTTACTCTAAAGTTCAGAGGGGAACCACTCAACTGCTTCTGTCTCCGTTCCTGAAGCCTCCTTTCATGTTCCCTGAGATCCAGTCAGCCATTGCTGTTTTCTCATCAAGAAAGGCCAGGAACCTGATGAAAGGAAGGTCAAAATGCTCTTTCATTTTGGATATAAATGAAGTTCACGGGGTTCAAAAACATGCTGCAGTGCTGAGTGGGTGGGGTGTTGTTAGTGAGGTGACAGCAGTCCAATGCAAAGAAGACCACCTCTGAAGAGCAGTAAGTGGTGTTCAAGGACAACTTCAGCAGACGGATCAGGGTGATACCTTTCTTTTCTAATTGAACAAGACAGATAATTGATCATCAGAGTTGTTAGAGATGCTGCAGCAATGAAAATGCATATCTGTAGAAGGAAGGTGAGTTTATGCTCAATGGTAGTGTTTAAAGAGACAGTAGATTATATCCACAATGATTTTTATAAACATAAATACAATCAATGTGCCATTTTCATGTTTTCAACATCATGATAGCCAACATTTTGGTAAGCCTCCTTGAAGTTATGATCATTCAGGTTCACATACAATGCAATATTTTCTGCAAAGCAAACATCCTAGCTACAGGTCATGCAATTTGCTGATCTGCAGAAGTTTTCTTTTAAAGTAACTCTTTCCAGTCTGTATTACTTCCTTCCCACATAATTGATAAAAGGAAACTGGATTAGTCAATTTTTCATCACTACAATGAAATACTGGAAACAGGATACTTATGAAGGAAAGGAGGTTTATTTGGTTTACAGTTTGGGGTTTAAAGTTCAGAGGGCATAAGCACATTCTCAAAAGGCTGACCCTTGACTGCATCACCTCATGGTGCATGATGGATGGCAGTGGTGGGAGTGTATTTCTGGAGGAAGCAAGTGCCATCTCAAACTAGGTGCAGAGTCACAACTGGGTGTAGCTAGACTCAAGCTTCTGTAATAACCCTCTTGTGAGAACTGGCTTCCAAGGGCCTGCTCCCAATAACCCAAGGACCTCCTAGACCATACCGCCTAACGGATCTACCACCTCCAATCACACCACCTTGAGATCAAATCTTTAGCATACAAGCCTTTGGAGGATATGCAACTTTAAAATCATAGCAGACACCATGCTTACAGCATAGTTTTGCCTTTTATTCCTTGATTCTGCTTGCCTGACTTCCAAGATCCTTCATATTTCATCTTAGAGTATATGAAATATTATTGCTGAACTATATGAATTTAGTTGAAATATTTGTCTTACATTTCCTAGACATGTTTTCTTCATCACTTTTAGATTGAATTCAGCAGGATTCACATTAAATGAACAGTGATTAACACATTTTGCCCTTATGCAATCATATCTTTGTTACTTCTTTTAGTTGTCTTTTCTGGAAAAGACCATCAGAGCAACTTGTAGATAAAGGAAAATAAAGTAACCAATTTATAGATTAGGTTGCATTTGACAAATTAAGGGAGATATTCATTGATAGAGTCTTCATGGTGTCTGGAGGTAGAGAAAAAACAAAGGGTAAATATTGGTGAAGGTTTTGGAGTCTAATTAATATAGTTCATTAGCTGTGAAGGGCTCATTGGGATTGGCCAAAATTCATGACATTATAATAAAGGACTGTGGACACAGTGAGGAGCAGGCTCCAGGCAATCCTGAAAAAGTAAACAGTCCTGTGAGGATCTTCATTGAGCTAACTGTTGTCCTGAGTCCTTTCAGCAGGGCTGGCTGAGTAGTTTAATGCTCAGGAAAAACAAAACAAAACAAAAAACGGATTTTCCAAAGGGTTTTGAAACAAGCAATACAGTTATATGCAATGTTATCTTCCTGGATAAGACAATCATTCAGGAAGTTGGAGTAGTTATCTGAGTGAGTACAGGTGATTTATTTTCTCACTTACAGAGGTCAAGGAGCAAATTTTAGAGAGAAAAGTAAAAAATAATTGAAAGCTTGTGTAAGAGTTATTAAATAAAGTTTATTCCCTCTGAAATTTTTGGAGAAGTGTTTTAGTCAGCTTTTTTTTTTTTTTTTTTTTTTTTTTTTTGCTGTTCTGACTAAAAGACCTTACAAGAACAATTTTAGAGGAGAAAAAGTATATTTGGAGGCTCAAGGTTTCACAAGTCTCAGTCCACAGAAGGTAGCTGTATTCCTCAGGGCTTGAAGGGAGGCAGAACATTGTGAAGGAAGAATGTGACAGAGGGAAGCAGCTCACATGATGATCAGGAAAGAGAGAGGAATAAATACCACAAAGGCCCACCCCAGTGCCACCTCCTCTAGTCATGCCCTACCTACATTTAGTTAACACTCAGATTATCCCATCAGAAAATTAATTCACTGATTGGTTATGAGAACCTTAAACCAATCATTTCTCCTCTAAACCTTCTTGCGTTGTCTCACCTGTGAGCTTTTGAGGGACATCTTACACCCCAAATGTAACAAACAGCTTAAGAAAGGACTAAAACTTTAGTCCAAAAAAAAGAAAAAATCGCAAGGCAAAGAAGCCACTAAGTCTGAAGTGTTTTCAAAGGTCTATGCCATTTGTTCATGGAGAACTCAAGGCTATATAGCATTATTTGTTACTGACTCCGCAGACAAGGAAAATATAATAAAAGTTTTTCTGAGAAGGAAGCATGTTCCAAGGTAAGACTGAGTTTAATAACTAACATTGTTCTTGGCCCAAATGTCAAAAGCTTTGTGTTCTTCTTCAATGTAATTGAACTAGTGCTGAAGCACATGGAGAGGATTAAGGTAAGACTTTTGCAAACAAATAAACACACACATTTTAGCTAGAACAAATTTTTTCTTGAAAAAACTAAACTCGTTTGGAAATCGCTACTCATTACAGAGAAACTTCCCTATAAATGTAACCAGTAATAGCATATAATGCATTTGAACACAGCATCTTAAGAAATGTAATCAATAAAACTGTTACAGTAAAGTCAATCACAATATAGTTATATAAAATTTTTAAGTCTCGAGATCTGCCTCCACCTACCTGCATAGGACCCAGAACCACGGTAGGTCTGGGTCTGTCACCAATGCTCCCCACCTGGGAGCCCAGGCCTAACACACTTTCATCTTGGGACACTGCAGACATCGTCATAGTCTTCCCACATAGTTGCCTCTACCTTTCAACAACAGACAGGGCCTAGAAGTAGCTGCATTTTAGAGCAGGCATCCCAAAGCCAGTGTAAGGCCTACCATTTCAGCCCCATCTCTGAAAGACCTTGCATCCATCTTGGGACTCCTCCACTGCTATCTCGGGAGTTATCTTGGCTCTTGCCACCATCATCTTTAATTGCAGTAAAATCCATCTGGGGACACCTGAAGGGTCTGCAAATCCAGAATCAAGGTGAGGTACAGATAATCTGTGCAGATATTACAAGATGATAGGGTAGAAACTGTAATATCTCAGATCCATGCTGCAAGAAAGGAGAACACATAGACAACATGAAAAAACAAGGGAGGAAAGTGCCCCAAATAAACCAGGATACTGCAAAAACAGAACCCATGGACAGTGAAGTTGATGAAATGTCAGAGAAGGAATTCAGAAGGTTCATAATTAAAATGACCTGTGAATTAAAGAATGACCTAAATGAACAAATACTGGCAAAAATTGATCACTCCAACAATGAGATAAGAGAGCAAATACAGGTAGCAAAAGATTACTTCAAGAAAGAGATAGAGACTCTGGAAAAAAAAAAAGCAGTCATATGCAGCCAATATGGAAAGCAGTATGGAGAATCCTTAGAAAACTGGGAATGGAATCACCATTTGACCCAGCTACCTCTCTTAGTCTATATCCAAGGGACTTAGAAACAGCATACTACAGAGACACAGCCACATCAATGTTTACAGTAGCACAATTCACAATAGCTAAACTGTGGAACCAACCTAGATGCCCTTCAGTAGATGAATGGATAATGAAAATGTGGTATTTATACACAATGGAACACTATTCGGCATTGAAAGAGAATAAAATCATGGCATTTTCAGGTAAATGGATGGAACTAAAGAATATAATGCTAAGTGAAGTTAGCCAATCCCCAAAATCCAAATGCTGAATGTTTTCTCTGATTTAAGGATGCTGATTCATAATGGGGTTGAGTGGGGGAAAGCATGGGGGGGTTAGATGAACTCTAGATAAAGCCAAGTGGAGGGAGGGGGAGAGAGGGAATATGGGGGTAGAAAAGACAGTGAAATGAGATATACATCATTACCCCCAAGTACATGTATGAAGATACAAATGGTGTGACTCTACTTTGTGTACAACCAGAGATATGAAAAATTGTGCATTATATGTGTAATATGAATTGTAATGCATTCTGCTGTCATACATAACAAATCAGAATTAAAAAAAAATTTAACTCTTTAGGTCTGTATATAATATTATATCAAACTTAGATGATTTCATTTTTACTTCTGGGCCCCTTCAAGGGGCACATTTAAGAAAGAATAAAGAGTCAACATGATGTGAAACTAATGTGGTTTTCTTTTTTAAACTGAAGAGAGATGTTACAATGAAAAATAGAATTTTGGTCTGCCCAAGAAGAAGAAAAAAAGATACACTATGGCTGGTTGTAGACATGAACCTTGAGGGGATGATAAGGGTAGAGAACAGAAATGTCAAACTGGTTGTAGGGAACCTACACAATGGACCCTGATGATCTCAGTTTCCTGGTATTTTACATGATGGCATAATCCCTTTCCTTTAAAGATGAACTCATTTCAGTGAGTCACTTCTAATGGACAGAATACAATGAAAGCATGAGATGTCACTTCCAAGATTAGGCATAAAAATACTTTTATTTTGAGCCCTCTCTTTTCTCTCTCTCTCTTCTTCTCTACCCCATAGCATTCTCATCTTAGGGAAGCACCTACCATATTGTTAACAGTTAACAGCCCAAAGGAAAGACCTACATAGAAGAGGTCTGGCATCCCTGGCCAGTCATTGAAAACCTGCCAACAACATGAGTGAGCTTAGAAGCAGAACTTCTCTCATTTGAGCACTGAAATAACTGCATTTTACATAATACCTGAATTTAGCCTGTGAGAGACCCTGAAACAAGCACCCAACTAAGGCATGTTCAGACTCCTGACCTGCAGAAATTATGAAAAAAAATATAAAATTATACATATAAAATATGTATAGGGTTTTGGAATAATTTGTTACACAGCAATAAATAACTAATGTATAGGTCTTTCATTAAAGTTTTTGCTCCATAGAATTTGATGTGGATCTTCTGTCCCATTTTTCAAAATTTAAGTAAAAGATCCACTTTCCTTGATCAATTGATTTTGGGGGTGCGATGAACAACAAACTGCTCCACATGAGTGAGACTTTCAAGTCCCTAATTGCATCTGGGATATACATTTCTAATTGGTTGCAATAAATCCCAAAGAGAGAGTTTTAGGGATACAAAGAAGGACAAGGTAGGTAACAATGTCATTTTCAAAGCTTCCAGCATTAAGATGTGGTCTTATCTTGCATAAATCTCCATCTGACCTTTCAAGTTCTAAAGTTTAATCAATGCTTTGCAGAGGAGCAATTACATTTACTAAAGAAAATAAGTCACTAGGACAGGCATGTTTTTTCTTCTTCCTCTTCTTTTTTCTTTAAAAATCTTGCAAGCAATGGTCCTAGAATATTTTAAACTGAAAGGGAAGGATGACCAGCATCGTGTATTTTCAAAATATAGTAACTGGATTATTGTATTAGGTAAACAAATTGAAAGCATGTGTGCGGAGAAGTATGTATAAAGTCTTGCTATCATTCTTAAAATAACTTATAAACTTAAAAAGATAAAATTATTGATTTTTTTTTAAAAAATCACATAAACATAGAATTGTATAGGAGGAAAAGATAAAATTTTAGTCACCTATTTCCGATGGGAAACCAGAGGGCACTAGAGACTGTTTCCTGGATACATACTGTGCCTAAAGTAGTTGGCTGGGCTAAAGAAAGCACTCGAATGACTTATTAAATGAGTACAGAAGATGCTTGCTCAATTTTTATTGAGAGTTTAATATGAATGTGAATATTATCTAAAGCTCAACACCTATGGGGGCATAAGTCAATATTCTTAAAAGAAGTTCTGGATGACCTTCCCAACATGAGACAGAGAAATGCTCTCTACTTCATTGGGCACCTGGGGTACAGAGGAGCAAGAGAATCACCTGCCATTTATTGAGAAGGGCTGAGACCATCATTCCTCCTATCCCTTGGATAGAGAAAAGAGCCGATTTCCCCTACATACCACCTCACTTTCTATAACCCCAACTCTAAGCCCTACCTCAAGCCCAGTGGAAAATCTATCATGGATAGAAAACTATCATTGAGACTGGAGCTTCCTGTAAAACTCATCAAGAATGAGCTTCCTGGCTGGATACTTGTTAGGCTTCTGTCTATGGCACCAGAGTTTGAACTACATGGAGTTCAGGGTCCCCAAAGAGTAGGCATCTCATGGCTATGACATGGAAAGTCTGAAAAAAAAATAAAAGAGGCCAATTGGTACTGTTTTGTGAGCAAAAGAGAACAAGAAAGTTTCTGTGGAGGATGCCTGAACATTCAAATCATGAAGCAGCCAGTTTTTGCACAATGTATGGAAGAGTGCTGACACCAAGCCATCTAAAAGCACCTCTCTGTGGGGATGTTTGTGTGTCATTAAGTTTGCATTTGTTAGTTGAAGCTTTTAACTGAGGAAAATAATTTTTCCCACCTCCCTCCACTCTTTCTGCAGGATGATCACCAGGAAAGTTCAAAGTAAACTCTACAAGGTTGAAAAGTTGGTGTCAATTGGAGCTTACCATGTGACATGTCCTATAGTCCAGGAAGGGGAGATAGGACCCCTAATGAGCAGAAGCAGCTGTTTCCCATGAGCCACCAAGAATTTCAGGACTAAGAATGTTTCATCTTCTCTTAGGATATACATCTCCATGTTCTACAGGAACCATTGGTACAAGGCCTTCTCCTTGCTCAAATCTGCATTCCAGATGTGATTAGTCCAAGCTCTGCAATTAAGTGTATCTCAAACAACATAAGATGCTGATCATTATCATAAAGGAGATAAAAAATGGGTTTTTATGGGTATAATTAACAGCATCTTATTTAGCATAATAAACTGTTTAAATGGATTTTAATAGGTGAAATCAGATAATGGATGTGTATGTATCAAATAAAATATTTTTTAAAATCCTTGAAAATTAGGATATAATAATCAATGGGGCCCTTTTCATTTATTCTAGAATGGCTCTGAAGTCTTTATGTTCAAAAAATTTTGTATCTAGTCATTAAGTGGATTTCATGTCACATTAAGTCCATACTAAGGTTATAAAAACCCTACTTCTACAATATTGTCTTGCCTGCCATGAACAAACCTTTCTAGCGAAATGCTTTTTGGAACACTTAAAAGTTTAGAGAACTGGCTATGGAGTTTTGGAGCTATTCTGTGTTGCATGCTACTGAACATTTATTTAATATGTGTATATAAGAAGTTTTCTGAGACCTATTTGCAATAACTTGATGAGTTTATAGCAGAGAAGAAAATTCTCATATTTCTTCAGGAGTTGCCCATTATTTACCCAAAAGGACTTATATTGTTTGTATAAACACAACAATTGGGGCAATTCACAACACACACACACACACACACACACACACACACACACACCCTGGGGGTGCCTGGCATGGAGAGACTGCAAAGCAGAGAGACAGGGTGGAAAGTTCTTTTGGAATAGAGACTCAAGTAGGGTCACGGAGGCCAACTAGTAAGTGCTTGCTATTGCCAATGAACAGTGACATTGAAAAGTCAGATGGGCGGTCTTCAAAGAAGCCACAAAGGCATTTAAAGATTTGAAATTTGGACATAGGCCAGCATTTGGAAAATTGATACTAAATTATCACAGAAACTGCCAGAGTGAGGGTGGGGGTGATGTGGGGAGTTAACTTCTTTCCACCTCACACCCACCCTGAAGCAGAAGCACACACTAACTGTGAGGCAGAGGTAGAGGAAAACAGCAAAAGCTAATAATGCCTCCCTGGGCAGCTAAACTCTCATGAAGAAGAGAAACTTAATTTTACATAAGATGAAGTTTCTGATTTAGATCACACTGAATATTTTAACACCTAAAAGTTAGACTATTAGTACCTCAGTAGTGTAGCAGTATTGGCCAAAATAATTTCCATCATTGTGCCCTGTAAAGTTCAACTACTTTCAGCAATTGTAGATACATACCAAAAAAAAAAAACCTGCATTATAAATGCCACACTGTTATAAACTTTTTTTCAGCAAAAATATATCTCAGAAATCTTCCAGTATTAAAATATATAGGACTTACTCTCTTCTCTTTAGCATCTCTGTGGTACTCTGTAATATAGATGCACCATACACTGAAAACCACATTTTATTTAACCTATCTTAAAATGATAGTTGAGTTTTAATTTGACATAATGTTAGATTCAATTGTGGGAAATAAAAGTAGCTCTATTTCTTGCAAACTGTGTGTGTGTGTGTGTGTGTGTGTGTGTGTGTGTGTGTGTGTGTGCGTGTGCTGTGTGTCTATGTATTTTCACATCATCCTAGAGTGGTTTGTATAAACTTGATGTATTTAATATCTTTCATTTTCTGCTGAAATCAGTACAATCAGATTTTTATCCAGACTAATTCACCTAAAATGTCCGCATCAAGATTGTCTTCCATATTGTTAAATCTAATGGCCAGTCCCCGATTTTCTGTACTGGTCAGAAACATTTCAGACAGTCAACCTTTCTCCCTTTCTTTAAATAGTTTCTCATATGCTAGTGGGATACCCCACTAACCTGGCTTTTCTCATTTCTTCTTGCCTTTTCTTATCATCCCCTCATTATATCTGCTGCTTCTCAGTGTTTTAATGCTTCAGGGATGTTTTACTCAGCTTTTTCCCTGCTCTAACTAAAATACCAGATCAGAACAATGTTAGAGAAGAAAAAATTTATTTGGGGCTCACAGTTTCAGAGGTCTCCATCCATAAACAGCTGGCTCTACTCTTCTGGGCTTCAGATGAGGTGGAACATCATGGTGGACAAGTGTGTTAGGGGAAGCAGCTCACATGATGATCAGAAAAAGAGAAACATTCCACTCGCCAGATACAAATTACATACCAGAAAGGCATGTCCCCAATTCCCACTTTCCCATCCATACCCTACCCACCTTCACTTACCCCTCAGTAAATCCCATCAGGGGATTGATTGATTCTCATAACCCAATCATTTCACATCTAAACCTTGCATTGTCTCACACATGAGCTTTTGGAGGACACCTCACATATAAACCATAACAAGGATTCACTCAATACTTGGACCTCCTTCTTTTTCTACCTGTACTTACTCACCTAGAGACCTCACTCTGTCTCATTGCTGTAAGTTCTTTCTGCATGCTAATAACTTGCACAGTTGTAACTGCTGCAGAGACTTTTCCCTTTGAACCCAAACTTGTATTTAATCTCAATATTCAACTTATACTTATTCATTTGTATTTTAATAGGCATCATAAATTCAATATTCCAGAATGAAACTCCTTTTATTTAGTTTTCTGTCTCACTCACACACCCACACACCATGCATACACACAATGATCCTGTGGAAACAAAGTCAGATGATTCCTCTACTCAAAATCCACCAATAATTGCCTACTTTACAGTAAAATTCAGTGTTCATACTATGATCCACAAAGCCCTATTTTAACCAACACTCCTCCATTCCTCTGTGCTCTCTGCCTTCATTTTCTACCACAATCAGGCCACATCAAGATTGTCTTCCATATTGTTAAATCTAATGGCCAGTCCCCCAGCTTGATCACACTTGCTACTTTGTTCAATCTCTGAATTTATCTATCTTTTAATCTTCCCAAACATATTATGCCCCAAATTGAATATCTGATATTCAGCAACAAACATATTCTTTTTATAGCTGTCCCTCAAACATAAACCTGTATGGATTATGTCCTATATGAATGCTAGCTGTTATCTGCTATTATTATTTTTTTAACTTCTTGAGAGAAGTATTTTTATCTGTTTTGACGACCATTGCATTTAACTGTCCTGGCTTGTTGACACAAATATTGCTGAACAGATAAAAATAATTTACATTTTACATGTACAATGTGCAAGGTTAATCTGTGATAAATGAATACACATGGCTATGGCTTAGAACACTGGTAATAACATTTTTTTTCTTTCTTCTTTTTTCTGGTATTGGAGATTGAATACAGGGGCACTTGATCACTGAGCAACATCCCCAACCCTATTTTATATTTTATTTAGAGACAAGATCTCACTAAGTTGCCTAGCACCTTGCTTTTACTGAGGTTGGCTTTGAACTTGCAATACTCCTGCCTCTGCCTTCCCAGCTGCTGGAATTACAGGCATACGCCACCATGCCTAGCTCATTTGTTTTCTTTGGTAAGAATAACTTTAGAGTAATAGTTATAATTGTATGTTGGTATGTGCCTGATATAGTCTGGTGTGAAAAAAAATCTATTGTATCTTGCCACTCTAGGTCATCTGTATTAAAGAGGAATTAAAACAAAAATATAAGAAACAGAAAAAATAAATAAAACATGACAACTTGGGCCATAAAATAAAAAGAAATTTAGCTCTAATAAATAAAAACATAGAAAAGAACCTTGCTAAAGAGCTTTGTGGGATGAGGCAACAGGAAGATCTTCAGCTACATTTATGGCTGTTCTTTTATTTCAATCATCAAATATATTTATTGCAAGTTCATTCCATCTTGCTTCTCAAAAGTTCATGGTAGCATGCTATTGTTGCATATTACCACTGCCTGGTTTTCTTTGTTATAAATTATATTTAGAGCTTTCTTTAAAAAAAACTTTTCCATGGGGGCCATCTCTACCCCTGCTGTGTATATCAAGAGCATTCTGGCCTGTCTAGGATGTTGATACTGCAGAAAAGGAGAGGTCTAGACTACTCTACACTTAGAAAGTTTACACAGCATAGGAAGGTGGTTGAGATTGGGCTACTTCAAAACCCTTTTCAACATTTTCTATTTCCCAAAAGGATAAGTACACTTTTTTTTTCTTTTTTAAATTCTTAAAGAATAATTTATTAAACCATTGGAGTTTGAACTTTGCACTTTCCAAAATGGTAGTCCAAAGCTGAATGTGACTACCTAAATTGAAACAATTTAAATTTAAACACAATTTAAAATTCAGTTTTTCTGTTTTCCTACCCACATTTCAAGTCCTTAGTGGACACAAATGTCCATGGCTACACTACTGGACAGCATAGATATACATTTTTACCATTATGGTAAGTTGCATTGAACAGTGTTCAGCAATGCCCAATTTTTGAAAAGTATAAGAGTGTAAGGATGAAAAATACAGACTTAGGAAGCAAAGTTGGGAGTTCAATTCCATTACTACCAATTTCATGACCATAAGCAAGATACTTAATTTTTTTTTTGTAGTGCTGGGGATTAAATAAACTCAGGGTTTTGTGCTTGCAAGGCAAGCACTCTACCAACTGAGCTACATCCCCAGCCCAGGAAATTTAATTTTCCTTCTCACTAATTTCCCTGTCTGTGGTATGGGGATGGTAATAATAAACTGCTTCATGAGGTAGATGTGGGGATTAAATTTTTATTATATAAAAAGTGCTTAGAACTGTGCCTAGCACATAAGAAGTCCTTGTTTTAAAAATTGACATAATATTCATAAAATTAAAATTAAACATAACATAAAATTAAAATTAAACATAACATAAAATTAAACATTTTAACATGTATAATTCAGTGGCATTTAATCCTTGCACACTGTTGTGCAAACACCACTACTATCTAATTTCAAAGTATTTTGATCACTCCAAAATAAAACCCCATATCCATTTAGCAGTCATTCCTGATTCTGCTCTCACCCTAGCTATCTCTGTGGATTTAACAGTTCTGGGTATTTTGTAGAAATTATACAATATATGACCTTTGTATTTGGCTTCTTTCCCTTAGTAAAATGTTTCTAAATTTCATCCACATTGTAGCATGTCCTTTTTATAGCAGAGCAATATTCTAGTGCAGGTATATATCATTCCTTATTCATCTTTTCATCTGTTGATGAACACTTGGGCTGTTTCCACTTTTTTGCTTTTGTGAATAGTGTTGCTATGAACATTTATAATATCTGAGTACTTGTTTTCAACATACATAGGAGTAGAATTACTGGATTGTAATTGTTAATTTTAGGTGTCAACTTGAATGCATTAAGGAATACCTAGAAACCTGTAAAATTATTACCTTGGTGGTGTCTATAAGAGTTTTTCTAGAGGAGTCTGGCATGTGAATCTGAGTGGCCAAAGTGGGAAAGTCCAATTGTCTGGGGACCCAAAGAAAATACACATAAATTGGAATCTTTCTACCACACCTCTCATCTTACCCACCATAAGCTGGAACATATTTTCCTCTAGCCTTGGACATCAGAGCTCAGGCTTTCTAGTCTTTGGAGCCCAGCACTTACCCCAGTATCCCTAGCCCTAGGCACTCATGCTTTGGGACTTGAACTAAGAGTTACACCATTGGATTCCCTGATTCTGAGCATTCTAAGTCATGTTCCTGCCATCTCTGGCCTCCAGCCTGCATATAGCCTGTCATGGAACTTCTCAGTTACCATATCACATAAGCTGATTTCTTAATAGATGCCCTTACATATACCTTTGTACATGTCATATGTATTCTGTCTCTCTGGAGAACCATGACTAAACACATGGATCAGATAGTAGCTCTGTGTAAAACTTTTTTGAAAAACTTCCAATTGTCTTCTAAGAAACACATTTAAACTGTTATTATTTTCCTACCATAATCATTATTATTTTCTTTTTAAGTTCCATTGTTGGAGCAAATCACAGGGAAGATCACTTTGATGGAGTCGACCCCATTATTATACAGCCTGGGTCAGTATACCCTCTTCCATTGATGGAAAGATCCTGCGTCATCAGACCACCTTTACCCACTTATATTCAGGGTTTTTTTTCTTTCTCCTGAGAATCTCACTCATTTATTGGGGTGACTAATATTATTGAGATCTAAACAGTGTGTCCAGGACCAATGCTTACAGATTCTGATTGGTAAAAATTTTAAAAAATATCCCACCTTAAATAGAATAAGATTTACTTTTCAAATCTGTAGCAAAGCTATTTCCTCTAGAGCACTGACTTCAGAAGATCAGAGAGACCTGGGTTAAATCCCAGTTCTGCATTTTCCAAACAGTTTGACCTCAGACAATTTACTTAACCACACTTAGCATCAATTTTCTTTGTATAAAAAGAGCTTCTCCTGTAGAATTTTTTTTGTTGTTATAAGCAGTGGAAATTAACTGCTATAATTTTAAGCAGAAAGTGATTTTTTTGGAAGGATAACAAATAGCTGAAAGAATTAAAAGAATCGTGATCAAGGTATATAAATTCTAATATTAATCCAGTGGTCTAGTAAGTATTACATTGTTCTTAGTGTATTGTTGCTATTTCTCACTCCATTCACATTCAAATTTCTTTGAGATGCAGTACAAGAGATACAGTCATATATTCATTTTGTAGTTCTGGAAGGACTCAGTCCCTTAGTTAATACTCCTGAACACACTTAAGGGAAGAGAAAGTCTAAATAAATAAATAAATAAAAAGTCTAAATAAGTAAACAAAATGAAATAAAAAACAAGTTATTGCACTTCGAACAAGTAAGAAAAACTTCTGGTCTTTAATAATAATTAAATGAGATTAGATATTTAAAGCATTTAGAATTTCTAGTACTAACAAATACTTATATGTAGTTTTCAATATTACTGCTGCTATTTATTTTAGCTGGATAATCTACAAACTGACAGACACCCTGTAGTTGTCTTCTTCAATGACTTTTGACATAGAATATGAAGGATGATCTAATTAATAGCCTTACTGGTTCCTGTATAAATTTTAATATCCATTGCCTCTAAGACATGTGCAATTAGAGTACTCCTCTTCTTCATGCCTGGATTTAGGAGACTTTGTTGGTTGACAAGGAAAAGAATTTGGCAAATATAAAGTAAGGACTTTATAATCTGAACATAGTATCTTAACACTTGCCTTCTTCTCATACACAAAAATTCATTCTTTCTTACTAGAAAAATGATATTCTAACTTTGGCTTATTCATTACAGACAGTCCTCTTGGAATCTGAAAACTGAGATTGGCCAAAGGTCTGCTGGGATCTCATTTGGAGCTGTTGTATAATGATCAATTAAGTTACTACTGGCCACAAGGATGATTGTAATATTGAAAATGGGAAATGCATTCCAAACTTACCTATGAACAGAAAGTAGTGATGATGAATTGTAGCAAGTGTAAAAAAAATCACTGAGTGGTATACAGAGAAATTTTTATCTTAGATGATAGCATTATAGATTAAATAATATTACAGTTAGGGTTTATTATTATCTCTAGAAAGGATGTTTCAGACATTATACAAAGTACTTATTTCTGATTATTTTTAGCCTTCTGTTAACTTTCCTGGAATCCATTAATTCCTAAGAAGAGTGAAGCAGCCTAAGGGCATTAGAAAATCCATTAGATAATTTATACTCCAAAAGTATATCTTAAAAATTCATGTCTTTGCCTCAAGAGACATTTCTTATGAGTGATGGGCTCTATGTCACTTAAGGTCCAGACTGAAAAATGGAAAACAGTGACTATAACAAAGAAGAGTTGACACAGGGTATTGGCATCAGCCTCTGTGAAGAGTGGCCTCCCTTCAAAGTGCCTAAGCTCCTTGTTTTCTGCTTTTAGAATACAATTCAGCATCTATTTTGTTCATCAAGCACAGATCTAGTAGCTGATCAGATGTCTCCCTGCACCAAATTTCTCTGTAGGTCCTTCTCTCCTTTTAAACAACTTAACTTTTTCTTTCTTTCTTTGTATTGGGGATTGAACTCAGGAGCACCATTTCCACTGAGAAAAGTTCCCAGTCCTTTTTAATTGTCCGTTTTTTCAGTCAGTGTCTCTCTGTGTTGCTAAGGAACTCACTAAATTACTGAGGCTGGCTTTGACCTTCCAATCCTCCTGCTTCAGCCTCCTGAGTTATTGGGATTACTGGCACGTGCCACTGTGCCTGGCTCCTTTTAAATTTTTATACCTATAAAAAGATGCTGTACATAGGCAAGTTTGGCAATGCATTTCCCAAAATGTTTTGAAGTTTGAAAGAGCAAGGGGATGCTGAGTTAAATAAACTCAAACACAACTGACTACAGGAAGTAGCTGGGGCTTTATGATTGAACGAGCAAATGGGAGGAGCTAGAGTTGCCAGAACCCTGAAATTTAAAGAAGAGGTCCTGTAGGGCTGTGGTTGAAATCTTTGCAGCTGTTGTTAATGACTAAAGAAGATGGAAGTTGTAGTTATTCTCTGCTGTTGAAGGAAGAGGAAAAGACTCTAAATAGAAATAGAATCCTCCTTGCCCTTTATCCAGGTTTCAAGTTTCCTATGTGCCTCCCATTGGCCGAGTGTCATAGAAAGCCAGCCATCAAGAAAGTCTAGACGATGTATTTTGGAAACTTTAAACTGTAGCACCTAAGAAGAAAGAGTATAGAAATATGGGAATGTAAGAGAAAAATAACTGGCATATAAGTAGCACAGATTCTTACCAATGTGATTTACAAGTGCAGTCCTACAACTGAGGGAAACGTGTGCAAGAAATTTTAAAACAATAAGTCATGTTCCCAAATTACCACGTTCTTGCCTTATTAGAAACTTAACTTTTTATTTACTTACTTTGAGAAAATATGTTTTAATGCAAGAGTTACGCATAAGTTATTGTTTTTTCAAGAAAATAAATCCATTATCAACCACTGGTATGCTACTAACACGTCTTTTAGGAATAGTATGATTTATGCCTAGGATTTATTGACACTTCATCTGTATCTGATTCAGTGAAAATCTATAGATTGTATACGAAATTTAATGAGTCCAATTACTGAGATCCATAGCTACAGCCATCATAAAGATTAGGTCCAGTATAAAATAAAAGTTAAGTATGTATTTTTTTCTCTATAACCCCAACCCTGCAACCACCCACCATCGTACCAACAAGAGCACAGAAAATCTACTCTATTATCTATCACAGACCTATGCTTTTATCTTTTCTTTAGGTTGTTGTTACAATAATATTTTATTATATCTGCTGAAAAATATTAAAGTTTAAATAATTGTATAAATCAAAAGTAAAATATGAATATACACAACTTATTAAGAGAACACATACATGAAAGTGGAAGAAGAGAATCAAACTTCTCCTTGATAGAAAACTACCAAACCATGGAGATATATATTAAGAGAGCTAGAAAGAAATGATTGATATTTTTAAAAATCAGGGAACAATGAAGAAAATAACAGAATTCACCTTAGTTGTATCAGAAAATGAACACTTTAAATCAGAAACTGTGAAAGAGAACAAAGAAGATCATTTTATATTGATAAAAAATTTAATTCAGCAAGAAGCTATAAAAATTATAATACATATGCATCCAACAATGGAGCTTCCAAATATATAAAACAAATAATATTAGACCTGAGGGGATAGATAGTTGCCAAAACAATAATATTGGGGGACATCAACACCCTATACTCATTAACAGACAGATCATCCAGAAAAAAGACTGACAGAAAAATACCAGAGTTAAACCATGTTATATAGCAAATGGACCTAACATTGATACAACATTTTCACCAGCACATAGAACAATCTCCAAGATAGATCATATGTTAGGCCACAAACATACTTTCAGTTAATTTTTAAAAAACTAGAATCATACTATAAATCTTCTTATAACCCAAAGGATTAAAACTAGAAATAGACAACAAGAAGAATAACAGAAAATGTAAAAATACATGAGCAATTTAGGAAACTAAAAGGAAAATAAAAAATTTCTACAAACAAGTGAAAGTAAAGACACAGCATATAAAAGCCTATGAGATACAGCAAAAACAATAACAAGAGGGAAATATATGGCATCAAATGCATGTACAAAAGAAAAAAAATAGAAATATTTTTAGATAAACAACCTAACAATGCACCTCCAAGAATTTAGAAAGACAAGAACAAAATAAAGTTGATAGTTCAAAAAAATAATAGTAAAGATTACAACAGATATAAATTTTAAATTAAAGAAAATACAAAAGATTAGTAAACCAAAGATTAGTTTATGAAAAAAGTTAAATTAAAAAATCTTTAGCTAGACTAATGATAACAAAAAGAGAAGTGACTCAATAAGTAAAATTTTTTTTTATTGGTTGTTCAAAACATTACAAAGCTCTTGACATATCATGTTTCATACATTAGATTCAAGTTGGTTATGAACTCCCATTTTTACCCCAAATACAGATTTCAGAATCACATCTGTTACACATCCACATTTTTACATAATTCCCTATTAGTAACTGTTGTATTCTGCTACCTTTCCTATCCTCTATTATCCCCCCTCCCCTCCCCTCCCATCTTCTCTCTCTACCCCATCTACTGTAATTCATTTCTCTCCTTGTTTATTTACCCGTTCCCCTCACAACCTCTTATGTGTGATTTTGTATAACAATGAGGGTCTCCCTCCATTACCATGCAATTTCCCTTTTCTCTCCCTTTCCCTCCCACCTAGTATATCTGTTTAATGTTGATCTTTTCTTCCTGCTCTTCCTCCCTGCTCTATTCTTGGTTGTTCTCATTATATCAAAGAAGACATTTGGTATTTGTTTTTTAGGGATTGGCTAGCTTCACTAAGCATAATCTGCTCTGGTGCCATCCATTTCCCTGCAAAATCCATGATTTTGTCATTTTTTTTAGTGCTGCGTAATATTCCATGGTGTATAAATGCCACATTTTTTTTTATCCATTCATCTATTGAAGGGCATCTGGGTTGGTTCCACAGTCTAGCAATTGTGAATTGTGCTGCCATAAACATCGATGTGGCAGTATCCCTGTAGTAAGCTCTTTTAAGGTCTTCAGGGAATAGTCTGAGAAGGGCAATAGCTGGGTCAAATGGTGGTTCCATTCCCAGCTTTCCCAGGAATCTCCATACTGCTTTCCAAATTGGCCACACTAGTTTGCAGTCCCACCAGCAATGTACAAGAGTACCCTTTTCCCCAATCCCAATCAAAATCCCAACGGCATTTCTTGTAGAAATAGATAAAGCAATCATGAAATTCATATGGAAAAATAAAAGACCCAGAATAGCAAAAGCAATTCTAAGCAGGAAGCATGAATCAGGCGGTATAGTGATACCAGATATCAAACTATATTACAGAGCAATAGTAACAAAGACAGCATGGTACTGGTACCAAAACAGGCGGGTGAACCAATGGTACAGAATAGAGGACACAGAGACTAATCCACAAAGCTACAACTATCTTATATTTGATAAAGGAGCTAAAAGCATGCAATGGAGGAAGGATAGCATCTTCAACAAATGGTGCTGGGAAAACTGGAAATCCATTTGCAACAAAATGAATCTGAATCCCCTCCTCTCCCATGCACAGAAGTTAACTCAAAGTGGATCAAGGAGCTAGATATCAAATCAGAGACTCTGCATCTGATAGAAGAAAAAGTTGGCTCCGATCTACATATTGTGGGGTTGGGTTCCAAATTCCTTAATAGGACACCCATAGCACAAGAATTAACAACAAGAATCAATAAATGGGACTTACTTAAACTGAAAAGTTTTTTCTCAGCAAGAGAAACAATAAGAGAGGTAGATAGGGAGCCTACATCATGGGAACAAATTTTTACTCCTCACACTTCAGATAGAGCCCTAATATCCAGAGTATACAAAGAACTCAAAAAATTAAACAATAGAAAACAAATAACCCAATCAACAAATGGGCCAAAGACCTGAACAGACACTTCTCAGAGGAGGACATACAATCAATCAACAAGTACATGAAAAAATGCTCACCATCTCTAGCAGTCAGAGAAATGCAAATCAAAACCACCCTAAGATACCATCTAACTCCAGTAAGATTGGCAGCCATTAAGAAGTCAATAAGTAAAATTATAGGTGAAAAATGAAACTCTGCAATTGATACCATGGAAATAAAAGGATAATAAGAAATTATATAAAGGGGCTGGGGATGAGGCTCAAGTGGTAGCGTGCTCGTCTGGCATGCATGCGGCCCGGGTTCGATCCTCAGTACCACATACAAAGATGTTGTGTCCACCGAAAACTAAGAAATAAATATTGAAATTCTCATTCTCTCTCTCTCTCTCTCTCTCTCTCTCTCTCTCTCTCTCTCTCTTTAAAAAGAAAGAAATTATATGATAGGCTAAAAATTGGAGAGCCTAAAAATGAATTAATCCCTAAATGCATAAAACCTCCCAAGATTGAAACAAAAAGAAATAGAAAAATCCAAACAAACCAATAATGCATAATGATATTGAGGAAGTTATTGAAAGTCTTTCATCAAGGAAAAAGTCCAGCAACTGATGTTTATTGCTACAATTGATACACTATTTAAAGACTAAATTACAATTCTTCATAAACTATCCTCAAATGTGAAAATGAAGGAAACTCTAAAAAACTCTTTTGATGAGGCTAGCATTATCCTGATACCAAAACCAGACAAAGACAACAACAACAACAACAACAACAAAAACTAGAGGCCAATCAATATTCCTTATGAACGTAGATGCAAAGTTTCTTGAATACCAGCAAAACAAATCCAACAATGCATCAAAAATTATACACCATAATCAAGTGGAATTTACTTCCAGAATACAAGATGTTTGGACATAGGGAAGTCAATACAATACAATACAATATAACAAAGACTAGAAGTAAATAACCATAAGATCATTTCAATACACACAGAAAAAAAAATTCTGTTAAGATTTGACATTACTTCATGATAGATTCTCAATAAATTAGGTGCCGAAGGGGCATACCTCCAACTATTAAGAGCCACATATGAAAAACCTATAGCCAATATTATACCAGATGGGTAAAAATGGAAAGCATTTTCTCTAAAATCTTGAACAGAACAAAGGGATCCATTTTCATCACTTTCATTTAATACATGATTAGAATTCTTAGCAAAAGCAATTAAGTAACTGAAGGAAATAAAACATATCCAAATTGAAAATGAAAAATCCATCAAAAAGCTATTGTAATTGATAAAAACATTCAGTAGAACAACAGAATAAAAAAATAATATGCAAAAATGGAGCATTTTTATACATCACTAATGAACTTTTCAAAAAGCAAAGAAAGTGATTCCATTCCTAATAACTACAAAAAAATAATAAAACAAAATAATATATTTAGGAATAAATTTAATTCATAAAGTGAAACGTTTGTAGAGTGAAAATTACAAAATATTGGGGAAATAAAATATAGAGGATGAAGATACACAAAAGAAAAGATACCATGTTTGTGGACTATCTTATTAATATGATCATAGTATCTGAAATCTATAAATTTAGAGCAATTCTTGTCAAATACTAATGACTTTGTTTACAGAAATAGAAGAACAATCCTAAAATTTATGTGGAATCACAAAATATCCAGAGTTGTCTAAGTGATTTGGAGAAACAAAACAAAACAAAACAAACAAATAAAGCAAAACTAGAGGCTTTTCAATACATAATTTCAAAACAAACTCTAAATTACAAGCTATAGCATCCAAAATAGCAAGGCACTGGCATAAAAACTGACCAAAGGAGCAAAATTAAGAACCCAGAAATTAATTCCTCTATGTACACCCATGTGAATTTTGTCAAAGGCGCCAAAAATATTCATAGGAGAAGGGACAGTTTCCTCAATAAATGGTGTTGGCAAAAGTGAATATACCTACGCAGAATAATGAAACTAAATGTCTTCCTCTCACTGTGCACAAAAAAATCAACTCAAAGTTCAGTAAAGGCCTAAAAGTAAGGTCTGAAACTGTAAAATGATCATATAGCATAAGGGAAACTCTTCAAGACACTGATATGGGCAAAGGTTTATTTGGATTGGATCTCAAAGATATAGGCAACAACAGCACAAACAGACAAATGGGATTATATCAATCTATGAGGCTTCTGCATAGCAAAGAAAACAATCAAGTTGAGAGAGCCTACAGAATGAGATTCGATATTTGCAAACTATTTATCTAACAGGGAATTAATACCTAGTGTGTATATATATATCACAAAAAACTCGACTCCAAAGCCAAATAATCCAATTTAAAAATGGGTTAGATATCTGAATAGACATTTAACAAAAGAAGACATATAAATAGCCAACCAGTATATGAAAAGGTGTTCGGTATCATTAACCATTGGAGAAAATGAAATTTAAATTTGATAAGGTATCTTTACATCCCAGTTAGAACAACACTTCAAAGTGGAAAAACCAAAATGCTGGTGAGATGCTGAGAAGGCAGAGAAAGGCAACCTCTGATACCCTGTTGTGGAAAATATGAATTAGTACCACCATTACAGAAAAAATATGGAGAATCTTCAAAAATTTAAAATTAGTACTACCATATGGTCTCTCAATCCCATTACTAGATCTGTAGATAAAGTAGATGAAATAATTATGTCAAAGAGATAAATACAATCCCCTGTTTATTGCAATACTAATCACAAAAGCTAAGATATGTAATCAACCAAAGTGTTCATCAACAGTTGAATGGATAAGAAAAGTGTGGATATGGCACAAATACACAACAGAATAATATTCAGCCATAAAAATAAACACAGTATTTTCATTTTCAAAAACATGAATTGTATTATTAATCATATACTCCCTTCTAAAGATGAAGCTATTTAACTTGTTTCTTAGATTCAACACTATTTTCCCTGCAAATGCATTGATTTTAATGCTGTCTTTATTCCTTCACTACAAATGGCCCAATATTCTTAAAAATATAAAATTATCTTCTATGACACAAAAATATTTTCCATCTATTAACTCTTCTTTTTTTAACTCCTTCCAATTTAACAATAGTCAGATTACCATCTGCTCCACATCCAAAACAGAATATTTGCCCATCAGGTTATTTTTAGGGAGTGTAAACCTTGAACTAATTTTCTAGCAATACTTAAGAAAAATCATAGTTTTAGAGAAGTGCTTGCATGTCAGCATCCTAAGTCATTCTTTGCATATTGTAAGATCTTTCCATGTATAAAACACCAGACCTATAGTGGGTTACATTCCTGGGTAACATCATTTTGTCCCTCAGAGCTGCTTTCAGTGAATTTCACTTTGAGAGGGTACTACTGACCTCGATTGAGGAGCATTGATGAAAACAGTCTGTGTTCCATGCTCTGCTACTTCTTCTGGAAGCACATTTGTAAATAGTAGTTTTTACATTTTATAAAATTACCACGTGAGAGCACAAGAGGCCATTTCCTCCTTTGAATTTTTCAATATCAGAACTAACTGCAAGTAGTCTTCATCTTGGTAATCCTCAGATGGTCTCAACTGACAATACTTTCTTGCTTAGATTTCAAGAAAGCTCTTAGTTGAGGCACATTTTAAGTGTATTTATGGCATATTTTTTAACTTTCTTCTTTTACTTTGTTCTAATTCATTATACATGACAGTAGAATGCTCAAGTTATACTCATACATAAATTGAGTATAACTTCTCATTTTTCTGGTTGTACATGATGTAGAATGATACAGGTTGTGTAGTCATATATGCATATAGGTGTCTAATTAAATCTACTATCCTTCCTACCCTCATACCTCCTCCCCTCCCTTCACCCCCCTCTACCTAATCCAAAGTAACTCTATTCTTCCCTAGCATCCCCAGCTAGGGGAATTAGCATCCACATATCAGAGAAAACATTTGACCCTTTGGTTTGCGGGGATTGGCTTCTTTTGCTTAGCATAATATTCTCTAGCTCAATCCAATTACCAGAAAAGCCATATTTCATTCTTCTTCAAGGCTTAGTAATATTCCATTGTGTGTGTATGTATGTATATAATTACACATCATATACATATCAGATTTTCTTTTTCCATTCATCTGTTGAAGGACACCTAGGTTGGTTCCATAGTTTAGATATCATGAGTTGAGTTGCTATTAACATTGATGTGGCTGCGTCACTGATTGACCAGGATGTGGGGAAAAAGGTACACTCATATATTGCTGGTGGGACTGCAAATTGGTGCAACCATTATGGAAAGTGGTATAGAGATTCCTCAGAAAACTTAGAATGGAACCACCATTTGACCTAGCTATACCAAATGACTTAACATAAGCATAATATAGCATAAATTTAATGAAGCAACTGTTGCCACCTCCAACTTACCTATCAATTTCTAAAGAATAAACTTTCCTTAAAATATATACATATATATATGTGTGTGTATGTGTGTGTGTGTGTATGTGTGTATGTGTGTGTGTGTGTTACTACTCTTTTCACCTTTCTCTGAAATTAGCCTGATTCAATTTCAATGGTTTGTACAAATCTAAATTAATATACACATCCCTCTAACTATTTATGTATTTACCTGCCTGGATCCATTCAAAAATAGAAAAATGAATATTAAAATAAAATAAATTAGAGTTTAAATGTATACTAAATAGAAATACTTTCAATTATAAGGAGCAGAAAATTTTCATTGTGTTTCAAAATCTTAGGACAAAATGAAAGAAGAAAAATTAGGAATACAAAGATGTTAAAGGATAAATAAAGCTGAGTGCTGGGAGTGGTGGTGAACATCTATAATCCCAGTGGCTCAGAAGGCAGGGGGATTTCAAGTTCTAAGCAGCCAGCCTCTGCAATTTAGCCAGGCCCAATGCAACTTAGAGGGACCCAAGCTCAAAACAAAGGGGGAGGGGGGCTGGGGATGTGGCTCGGTGGTTAAGTGGCCCTGGGTGGTTGTTCAAACCCTGGAACCAAAAGAAAAGTGATTTTATGCCAGAAACAGTCTTCCTTGAATTGGATGATCTCCAAACTATCCCTGCAATTTCCATTCTTTGCTCCAACTTCAGAGCTCTAAAGGACGGCATTTGATTGGCCAATTTACAGTCACATGTCCGTATTCTGGTATGCAGATGGGAAGTGAGTTGGGGCATTCTACCACTTAAACATTTTCAGCAGGAGGCAGACACCTGGTCTCAACCCTACACTACGACAACATGCAGAAAGAAATCAATGTGCTGGCAGGAAGGAGGAATAGATTCTAGGATTAAAAAAGAAAAAAGAGATAAATATTTCCCACAGTAAATGAAGACACAAATGCATTTGTCTATTTTATCACCAGTGGTGAGTGAAAATAAGAAGCCCAGAGAGAAAAGGCAGAGAGGCCTTTTACAGAAGCATTCCCTCTCTCCCAACTTCGTGATGGAAGTTGTTTGACTCAGCTTTTTCTCTGCTGCTACTAAAAGACCCTACCAGAAAGATATTAGAGGAGGAAAAGTTTATGTGTGGACTCACAGTTTCAGAGGTCTCAATCCAGACTGGAGGCTCTACTCCCCAGGGCTCACGGTGAGGCAGGACATCATGGTGGTAGAGAATGGTGGAGGGAAGCAGCTACCATGAAGATCAGGAAGCAGAGAGAGACTCCACTCATCAGATACGAATATATACCCCAAAGCCACGCCCCCAATTCCCACCTCCTCCAGCCACACCCTATCACTCTAGTTACCACTCAATGAATCCCATTCATTTACTTAATTCAGTGATTGGATTAAGATTCTCACAACCCAATCATTTCTCCTCTGAAGCTTCTTGCATGTCTCACACATGAGATTTTGGGGGATACCTCTCTCACATCAAAACCATAACAGAACTTGAGGTTGAAAGGAAAAGAGCAAACCAGAAAACAGTGCTATTCTATTCCCCCAGTAAAACAGAAAGGACTTTGTATGTTGGAAAATTCTATCTGTAGGGAAAGAAATGAAGCAGAAAAAGCACACAGTTAGGAGTCAGAAGCTATAAAGTCTGCCTCATTTTTAAAAGTGTAACTTTGGGTTAATTATTCTCTTTGACCCTCAACTCCAACATGTGCAGAATGGGAACAATTCTCACCTCAGAGGCTTGTGAGCATTTAACCCGATTATGTAAGCAAAATTCTTGACACACATGAACTGCTTTCATTTCCAACCACATATTTGACCTTTTTTTTTTTTTTTGGCTTCAGATGGGAAATTGACATATACACACACATAATCTTTTCCTGGTTTAATTCCAAAAGCATATTTGTAAATAATATTTTATATCATTCACACTTCTTCTAACTTCCTAACTGAAGGTAGAGGTTCTAAAAGTTTTGGACCCCAGGTTTAATGTCAGGACCTTGGGGAGTGAGTGTACACTGGATTCTCTGCTGCCAATTTAGCCTGGTCACCAGTCCCTTTTAAGGTATTCCTGCATCACAGAGGAGAAACCAGAACTTCTCCATTTGGTGTCAGGGTAGAGTCTGCTAATGAGATGCACTTGCATGAAATCTAGAAAGTGAATGATAAGGTTAAACGGTTAATCCTGAGAGAGCTGTCGACAAGACAGGTGGACAGCATTTGAAGCAGCCTGCAAGCTAATGTCTTAAGTCCTAGCTGCTTAAGTGCTGGACTGAAAGTGCTGGTACCAGCTTTTAAAACATTTGTTCCCTTAACACTCCAGTACCTGGAAAAGTCATCTCTATCTCTTCTAATTTTGCATCCAAATATAAGCCTGTCCATTTAAAACATGTAGAGTGCCTTCTTTTTACTTGAAGAATCCCTGATTGCAAACAAAGTGGAGGAGCTGACTACTGACTTGAAATGCTTCATCGTTTTAGTGTTCCTTTTTTTTTTTTGACAGCAAACAAATACCTAAAAACTAAAGCCAATAATAGCAGTATCAACTTTCTTTAAGATTCCATCCCTCATATAGTAAGTCTGGATGGGCCTAGGAAGATGCATTTATTCTCTTCCCAGGATGACTGATGCAAGGGTTCTAAGATTAAATTAAAAAAATAGCAACAACAATGTCAATCTTTGGGCTCTATTACAATTCAACTCTTTCATAATGCCTTATACCTTTTCATTCACGCATCCTTTCAAGAGAATGAGGTGGGTCAGAGATGGGAGACAGGCTGACCAAAAGTCTGTAAATTGGGTGTGAAAATGAATTTTAAAAAGAAAAATAAAAATCAGGAATTTCACTTGATCTTTTCATAGTCTTTTTCTGTGGCAAACCAGAGAAAAAAGAAGTTGGGAAACTATTACCAAGAATATTGAAACAAATATAAATAATAGCATATTTCCTTTGGGAGTCATTGAGCCATATTAAAGAGAAGAACTAGAAGCTTCAACCTACTGCCACATGTCAGTACCTATTGATTTATTGGAAAGAGAAAGGAAGAGAACCTCTAATTTAGAAAATACTCTACATCAGTTATCTTTTGATACAGTAATTCTGTATAGCAAATAACCACAAAAACTTGGTTATGTATAACAGTAAATATTTTAGCTCATGGATCTATGGATGGGCTGGGAGGTTCTGCTGATTTAGGTCAGATAGGACTGACCTTGGCTGGCCAGGTCATGATCTAGGCCAGCCAAGATCATGGTGGTCTGGCTCAGAATGGCCTGACCTAGGAAGATCTTGGTTCTCTGGGTCTGATCCACGTGGCTTCTTACCTTCCAGTACACTATTGGTTGGCATAGGTATCTGAAAGAGTGGAGGAATACATAAGGCCTTTAGAAGGCTCTGCTCAGTACCGGTACACTGTCATTGCCATCAAATTCTTTGGAAAATTAATGACAAGACCATCTCAGAATCAGGGGTAAGAAAATACCCCTCTTCATGGGATAGGCTGCAAAGATTTTGCAAAGGGCATAGATTCAGGGAAGAATTATGGTCATTTTTGCAACCAACACAGCTTAGTCCAAATAGAGTCACATTTTGGCAAGAGAAAGAATGTCTTTCCTGTACTATAGCCCTTCTCTGCTCTTCATATTGCATTTCACTGCCAGTAATCTGAAAAATAATACTTGCCATATGTGTGACCACAATTCAATAAAATGATTTTTCTTTTCAGATAAATAAATGAGAAGAACTGCAGAATAGCACTCCAGGTCCTCTGCAGTATCTAGGTAAACAAAAAAGATCACACTTCATACATAAGTTGCAGTGTCAAGTTGACAGTAACTACAAGTACTGTTTTCTGCCAATAATGCCTGTTAGGGTCATGGTATCTGACAGTCCCTTATTAATAATAAAGAATGAAAATAACAAGTTTTGTTTTTTCTCTAAATTCCAACTTCAAAAAGAGCACAAGCCTATTGTTCTACAAAAAAAATGCAAAGGTAAAAAATAGAGGAGAAAAAATAAAAAAAGGTAGAAGTGAAGACTTCATATAAGTGGTTAAAAGGACTCCTCTGATTTTGCCCACGATTGTGATTTCTTGTTCCTACGGTAGGTTCACCTTCAACATTTTTTTAAAGGACCCTATGAACCAGATAAATGTTCTTTATTTCAAGGAACTAAACAGAAAGCAAGTGACCTGGTAAAGGAAGTTAAGTAGGGCCAAATCAGGGGGAAAACACATGATTCCTAACTACAAGATGATAGTGAGGCCCAAGCCTATGTTATATTTTATAAAGGAGTCCAGTAAAACATCTTGCTTTCTAAAGCATCAAGGAAGTTTGCAGATGACTTGGCAAAGAGGTACTAACTATTCTAACACATAGCTCTCTTGAGCTGTAGCATTTTGTTTTGTTTTCTAACAGTACAAATTCAGTCCATATTTCTCTTAGGAATGATGGATAGTGAAATTCACTCTTTTGAACTTCAACATTGATCTGGTAATAAAATGCATGCTGCAATACAAGCCCTAGGCCTAATTTTTTTTTTTTGAGCATGATGTTTGTTATTAGGTTGTGTATATCCAATGTCTTTAGCAGCAGAGCATTTAAAAGCTGTGATGGCCAATCCTACCATTTGCACTTTCTTCTTTATTCCGATTGATATTGTATCTTCTTGTGTATGGTATCATTGACTTGTTCTTTTAACTCTGTAAATTAAGCAAGTGAAGTAAAACAGCATGTGATGAACCACAGTAATGGAAAATTCTGCTGATCCAGTTCTCCTTTTTGCTCCACTTCTGTTACCAGATTCCCCATCCTTGACTCCAAAGTTCTCCATCTATTCTTCATCCTGACATACTTGCCATCTGTAAGCTCTGAAACTTATATTGAGAAGAAAGGAACGCCACATAAAATGGCATTCAACTGATAAAGCTTAACACATACCACTGACAGTGTTTTGGTGCTAAAACTGCATAGAGTCTTCATAGAAAGAAATAGTACAGAAAGCTCTTATCTAGAAAACCCTCACTAGTCTGCTACCTACCTTCAAATGATGCTATTTAAAAAAAAAAGAAAATATTTATCCTGACCCCTAATCCCTAATCACCCCCAATATTTTCTCTGAGTACTGGGTATGCAATAGATAAATATAGAAATAGTCCCTTTTAAGGTTCTGCTCATATCCCGACACATGCCTACCCTCATATTGCAAGAAGAGAGGAATATATTCTTGTTCAGCTTCTATCTAGCTACATAATATCTCAAATTAATAAATATTATAATTCATGGAATCACAGGAGTCCACAAAATAGAGGTTTATCTTATAATTGATGGCATATTAGAGTCAATAAAATAGAGCACTAAATCCATCATTTCCCATTCTCTTTCCTCTCCACCAGTATTCCTCCAGTGATATTGTGAAGCAATGTTGTCTGTCACATCAGACAAAGGGGCTGTAAAAGAGAGTTTTATACTAACCCAAAGAAAATATATGGTAAAAAAAATAAATTAAATATAAATAAATCAATTAGCTTTTAAAAAATAGTCAATTTGCTTAGATTCTCTCATGAGCTTCTTTAATAAGACTGTGCTTGGTTAAAACATAGCCCTCAAATGTATTTCTGGGTTATGCATTTCTGAGAGGTTCTGGAATAGCAACTGAGCCTGTCTCTCCAAAACAGTGCTCCCCTAAAAGACCTCATAGGAATGTAGAATTATTCTTGGTAGCTCTTAAACATAGCTGGGAATGCATGTACTAGTCTTAAGTCTAAACATATAGATTAATAGGCAAGAGAACTTTCCAGCTATCTATATACCTTAAGAGATCTTATAACTTTGTGAAAGGGCCTCATCTGTCCAGCCACTGGAAGGAGAAGCTGACTGTATTCTTTTAGGAACTATAACGAGCATCGTAAGTGAGCAACTGAATGCATGGTAAGTAAACAGTTGAAGATCTGTTCCTTCAAACCCCAGACTCAATGATTTTTTATGGCCTGATAGTATCAAAAAAGTCATATGCCCTATATTTAGAAAGCAAATCCTAACTATAAAACCTATGTATTTGTCATTTCTTTAGGAAAACCAAGAGCATGCAATGAACATTTCTAACTTAACTTCTATGATATTACTGCTATTTATTCAAATAGGGTCTTATTTTTCCCTCCTTCAACCCATGTCTCACACTTATGTGTTAAAACATTGACAATTGAAAGTGGATATTTAAACATAGCTGGAGGTATCTGAAATTGCTGACTTAAGAAAAATAAAAATAAAAGTAAAAACTATAACTCCTAACATAGTAGCAACTATTGTTCAGAATACTGCCTCAATATCATTGGGGAAAAATTTAAAGCATATATTACTTTGAAAAGGACCTAGTAATATCAAAATACAGAAGAGTGTAACTCTAGTGGATAATAAAATTCTTCCAAATCCTGACATGCATTTACAACCTATTCACAGTTTTCCTATTTCATTTTATACACTATAACACAGGAATTGAGTTCTTATAAATCACCCTCTTCTGGCTTCTGTCCCATTTTGTATTCTCATGGATTCCTTTGCCTTATTTCATGCTTTTACTCCTGTGGAGAGCAATATAAGGGTCTGCCATCAGATTCACTCTCAAGAACATCATCTCATTGGACACCCTGAATGTTACACATGCAGATTTTAACCTGGAATATTTAAATAGAAACTTGATCATGTTCAGTGTGGGAGAAAATCACTGGGCAGGGGATGGCTGACCAGGTCTGTGGGTAAAAGTGCTTCCCCCATTAGATACATGGTTATGCAGATCTGAATAGAGAAACCAGGTCACATTGGCCAACCTCTGGTAAAACCAGCACAAACTCTTATGTAACTGTGTCTGCAATGTCATACATAGCTGTAACCTAATTCCATGCCAACAGATTAGAATCTCCTACTCCCTATAGAATACCTAATGGCACAAAATATCTATCATGACAGGATTTTGCTTGTTTTTGTTGTTGTTCCTTAACAGAATATGCAACATACTATAACAAATCCTTGATATAGCTATATTCCAGCTATAAAAATCTGAAACAAATAGTACAGTCTTTGTTCTGCTTCTCTAATATCTTCCATTGATTAGGGCTGATTACAGAATTCTTTTCAGGGAATCTAGCCTAAATTTCCATAATGTCTCAAAACGGTAGAGAAGTTCACACACAAACAGGTGCAAATATGTGAATTCAACTGAATTTCACCCTCTCCTTCTATATTAACCACTCAACATTCACTTGTCTATCTCAGGAATCAAAAGGACTTATTATCAGTCATGGATTCCAAATAACAGAACAGTTTACAAACTCATTTTGAAAATCAAACATTAAATACCCAGTTGTTTCTTGAGCCTCCTTAAGGAAGTTGTCAGTTGGCTATAAAATCAAACAAAGAATAACAGATGGTTGAATTCAGCGTAAACCATGACTCAGATGCACTGAACCTGAGAAATTAAGAACTTTCCTCTCCACTAAAGTCTGTTTATGTTGTCTGATTGACATGTTAACTGAAACAAAACAATATTATAATCACCCCCAACAAGAGTAACCTGGAGTTTCCAATAGGATTGAGGTTTGGTAAACAAAGTCCGAAAGTCTTCAAGAAAGACTCTGCTTCAGGGATGAAGGATTACAATAGGCAACAAGACCTCCTGACTGCAGAGAGCAGTGGATTTCTGGAATGTGGAAGCTGAAGTAAAACACCTTCCCCATCCAGTTATCCTTTGACTTGTGTGGAGTGACAACCTTCAGTGGAGTCTGTTGCTTCAATAACATGAATATCATTGGTGACATGACAGCATGAAGATTGAAGTCTCTTCTTTTTCTCAGTATTATATACTTCCATACTTTTTCTGACTCTAGGAGAAAATTGATAACCCCCCAAATGACAAGCATTGAGTTCCCTGCCATACTCCTGACATGTTGCCCAAAGCCAGATGTAGTTTGACTTTAAAAAGAGTTAACATTTGTTACACAGTAAAGTTGAAAAATAGGGTGTATGTTCACCATGTCGGGAATTTCTCTGTAAACTTTATTAATCATGCAACAAGAAGAAAGGATCATTGCTCTTTTTGATTTTGCATCAAATTATCCTGAGTCTTGAACAAGCAACTAGCAACAGTCGGCCACCCTGTCAATTGTTTTCATAAACAATAGCTTATTGTACACAGTCTTATTCTTTTGTTTATATACTGCTTATGGATACTTTTGTTCTCTGAGTAGCTGTGTTGAGACTATATGTTCCATAAGGCCTAAAATATTTATTATGAGTTACTTTCTAGAAAAAAAGATACCAACTCCTGTTGCAGAAATATAGCATATGACACAAATCCCCAGGGAGGTGAGTGGTTGACACAAAGAAGCCACCAACAGCAGGGCTGTCTGAGCCAGAAGCTGAGGAACTAGGTTGGCTAGCACTGATCCCAGCAACAGCGGCCAATCTCCCTGTCCAATTCTAGTGCCTGTTCCCCCTCCTATCTGTATTTTATTCTGAGATTCATGCTCTGTATTGTGGCATTGTGTGTTTATCCTTGCAGACTCCTGCCAGATGCCTTGCAGCTGAATTAGGACAATGAGAGGTAGCAAGGGGCTGCTAAAAGGGCAGAGAGAAGTCTGAGTATTTCTCTACCTCCTCTCTGCTTCTGGAAGATTCTTGAACAATGGGTATACCTCTTCAATAACTCTGGCTCCAGAAAGACTCTCCTTCCAACTTTCACCTATAACACTGATTTCCAGGGTTATAACTTCTGGTTTTATTATTTCCTTGTGGTTCCTCTAATTTAGGGGCATGGTGGCTTCTTGATGTTAACCTCAGGGCCACTCCTGACTCGCTGTTGGGATTCTGAGTCCTCATGTCACTTAGGTAACTATTTCCCTACATCACATTCCCTTTACTGTGCATGAATGGAAGTGATTTGTACTTTTCTAAGTCTCTGGTGTCTCAGAGGAGTGAAAGCAAAATTGTTCTGCTACAGCCAAGGAAGCACCTTCTGGAGCCAGCTCTGCTAACTGAAATAGTGACCAAAGGGCTTAGATTGTGTGGCATTGAAGTCCATCCTGGACATTCTCAGAAACACTTTGGGAGCAATAAAATTCTTGTATGAGCAGGTGAGAGCTTGGCATTTGTAAGACTCAGGCACAAATGCAAATGTAACTTCAGTTGTACTCACTGAGTGGTGAAGAATGGGACATTCAGATTACAAAAATAATTCCATTCTGAACTGCAGAGATGTTGATTTGTCATTACATTCGATGTCATTCAATGTTTTTTTCTTAAAAAAATGGTTGACTGAGTTATCATTTCTTCTATGCAAAACAAAAGGAGAAACTGAAGAAATTTCAATCTGATGATATTTTTGTTATTGTCTCTAAAGATACATGTAAATTTCCTGAACTTAAATTCCCTTTCCCAGTTCTATGCTGATAATGACTGTGAGAGTTCTAGAGGCCACTATAATTTAAACTCATAGTTTGATAGGAACAGTCAGCCCTAGTTAAATGCCATCAATAGCTAATGCAGTTTGGACAGTTTAATTATGTACTTGTCTGAACGCTTGTCACAGTTCTGGTGACTTCAAAGCTATGTAGTTGTCTCTGGCACTAAAATTTGCAAAGTGTTTTATAATCATTTTTATTAGTGCTTCTTCACATTATATCACTACATGAGATATGAAGAGGTTAAGTAATTTGACCACAGCTCTCCTGAACGGATGAGGAAAAAATGAGAACCTAAACAATTAGTTAAATGGTTCAATTAAGATTAAAAACACATCATTTATGCAGAGAGGGGGGTAGTAAAAGAAGAGTGGGAGGAGTTTAAATTACTAAACTAATTATTTGATGATCACCTAAACTCTCAGATCTAAGATCAAAATTCATTTTCCCCAAGTCAGTGTCAAAGTGCTTAGAGTATTTTTTAGTGCTCTGTTTTTATTAAAATTATGAACCCTTTGCTTGGTATTTAAAGATTCTAACAATTTCACATTTTTTTTTTTTTGGCGCTCAAATTTATATCGCCACCTAGTGGACTGATTTGTAATGAAGGCAGGTATATGGCTTGGGGTGGAAAAGCTGAAAGACTCCTAGAATCACTCATACTTTCAGGAACACAAAGTTTCTCTTAGTTGTCTCACTTCTCATGTTGAATCTGAAGATTTTGTTCTGAACATCAGTTCCCAGAGAATGAAGTTTGGAATCATGTTACTAACAGATATGTCTTGCTTCCTCAAGGAGAAAGAGATAAATGAAGATCCCAGTGGCCAGGAAAACATGAACATATGTTAAAGTCATTAATGGCTGTGTTGCTTCTGTTTAGCAGCAAGGTATAATGACACAACTGATTTGCTTTTTCCTCATTATGAGATGTTAACAAGGAGAGTAATTATGACAGAAAAGATAGGGATGGCAGTATTCTTTAAATTACAAGTAAAGGCTAAATTTAGTCCAAAATTCATTTTTTTTCCTGCTAGAAACAATAAATTTTAGAGAAAATACATTTTGTTTTTCCATTAGGAGATATATCTATTGTGCCATTAGAGATTGATTGAGACCTTGTTTTTATGTATCCATACTATCACTACGTTAGGCAGAGTTACCTTTGCGAAGGGGGAAAAATGATTTGTGTTGGTCTGATTTTATGTTAGGAAAAATTTTTAGGGTCATTTTTTAAAAAATAGAATATTCCTCATATGCCCAAGGTACAAAGAGTTCATGTGTGTGCCTTTACAGACAGTGGTGCCTTGAAACTGACAAACATTTTGAAAGGAATAAACTCTTTTCTGTTGAATCAGGCACTATATATCCATACAAATCTCTAGATTTGTGGTAAGAATAGCTAGCACAGAAAATAATCCTCTACATCATTTAAAGTTTTCTAGCAATTATGAGAACCAATAGAGAACCCAAATTTTTAATATTGACAATTGTTGGAATTTTATGATTATTAAACATTTTCTCTTAAAATGAAAGAGAATAGTTATGTTTGTTTGCCCCATTAAATTAGTCTTTTACATAAATTTTTTTCTTTACATTGTCCAATTCTTTTCTAGTTTGTATTAGTTAATTAAGTATGCTAAGAAGTCAAAATGAGAAATACCTGGTGATTACAAGTTATAGAAAACATTGAAAATGAAAAATTAGTTTAGACACCAGGCAAAAAATTTATACTCAGTAGTTTCCTTCAGTGTGTTATCACAAATAAACATAAAATGTTCATTTATATTTGAAACTACTGGGAAGGTGAACAACCATTTTACAATTGTAGAGCACTAACAAGTCATGTGCCTATAAATATTAAACAAGATACATTGTAAGCATTGGTCTTCTGCATGAAGACACCCCTTCATTTCAAATATACTTTCAAAGACTGCGTAGAAAATAAGTCTGTTGTGCATCTTGATATATATTTTGTGTTTACCGAATGTCTGTGCTAAATTTTATGCTTGGCTTTGAATTGTATGTATGTATCTTACATTTTTTTGATAAAAAGAAAAAGGTTAAAAGAAAGAAAATACATTTCCAAAAGTATATATGTATATGGGTTTGTATATATCCACATATACTTTCCATAAGATTTGGGATATTAAATAGAAACTTTGAAGATGTAAAAATTCATCTATTCCTTTGGGTTTCCAAAAGTTTTTTGTAGGGAGGGAGGGAGGGAGGGAAGAAGGGAGGCAGAGAGAGAGAGAGAGAGAGAGAGAGAAAGTGTGTGTGTGTGTGTGTGTGTGTGTTTTCAGTACCTAAGGAGTTAAGGGTGTTACAAATATGCATTCCAAATCAGTTTTGCACTCTACCATTTAGCTTCTTGTTAAGATACACTTCAATGATATATTTCTCCCTCTATTTGATTCTTTTCCATAATGTTAACCTTAACTTAAAACAAAATTATAATTGTGACTGATTTACAGGGTCATAAGTTTTAAAAAACACTTTTTAAAACTAAAAGAATAGCAGTCTCTACCTTTTTGCTCTTATATTCTCTAGCCCTCACAACAAACTCTTTGATCTCCTGTAGATTACTATTTTTTTCTAATTACATCAATTTCTTTAAATAATGTGGAATTGCTATCCTGCTATGAAAGTAAGGAAGCTGTTCCTTTTTTTCTTCTCTCTCCTAAACCCTCAGTCTGAAATTTCTTCCCATACCTCAGCCCATGCTCATAGTATATTTACATTGTGATTTTTGGGTAGATGATTTTTCCAAGTTTACATTATTGCTGTGTCAATTATAATCACTGCTGTGCAATGTGGAAAGATAGGTGCTGTGATTTGGATATGGTTTCTTCCCTCCAAAACTCAGGCTGAAATGTAATTCTCCATGTAATGATGTTGACAGGTAGTGAGATTTAAGAGGTCATTAGATCTTGAGGACACCATCCTCATGAATAGATTAATGCTGTTCTTCTAGGACTAGATTAATTGTCAGGAGAATAAGCTTCTTAATTCGACACCACCCTTCACTACCTATCTGTCTCTTTCATGAGTTCACTGGCCCTTCCACTTTTCTGCCATATCATAACACAGCACGAAGCCCTTATCAGAAGCCAAATGGATGGCATTGACTGCTGTTAGACTTTCCAGGCTCCAGAACTACAAGCTACATAAACCTCCATTCTTTATAAGTTACCACAGTCTCTAGTACTTCATTATAGTAAAAGAAAATGGACTAAGAAAGTAAGGTTACTTTTTCTTTTCTGAACTGGCTTTTGTTTTCTCTCCAGAGAGCAATTATTGATTTCCTTATTTTTTATTAGCTTAGTTTCCTACGTTTTGTTTTTTTTTTTTTTTTTTTTTTTTTTTTTTTTTTTTTTTTAGTCAACCTCAAAGTCTTTATCTTATTGCCTCTATATTCTCTCAAAGTATCTAAAGGTCTGGGGCATTCTACTAAGAGATCTGTCTGAAGAACTCTCCCACATTACCTGATCTGCTTCCGTCTGACCTGGCTGTCCTCTGTGCCTGGCTTGGTGCTCATATTTTGACCTTTCCTTCCATCATCATCCTCCTGTGGCTGCATATCATGCTCTCTCTAAACCTTACACACATGTCTTTCTCGTGTTATTCCTACATATGTGGAGCACATTCTGTGAAAGGACATGAGAAATGCAAAATTTTCAAACGTTGCCTGATAAATCTCTTTACTGTACTCTTTTGCTTGATTAATAGTTGATTACATTATAATTCAAGTTTAGAGATGATTTTCCCTCCAAATATTGAAAGTATTCCTCCAAATGCCTTCTAGCTTCAACTGTTGTTGAGAGGTCCAAAAACAATTATGATTCTTAATCTTTTGTACAATCAATGATTTTTTTTTTCTATACACACAAAATTGCAGGAACTTCTTCTAGTCTTGAATAATCTGACACAAGGGTTTGCTGCATGTCTATTTTACATGCAGGACATTTACTAAGCCCTTCCAGTCTGAATGTTTACTTCCTTCTTTTCTGGAATATTTTTCATAAGTTTTTCATTGATCCCACCTGCTTCCTCTTATCCTCCTTCTAAAATTCTTTTTCTTTCAATGATTTATTTGTTTATTTTAGTTAGACATAATATTAGGGTTTATTTTGACATAATTATGTAAGTACAGAATATAGTTTACTCCGAGTCAGTCCCCAGTACTTCCCCTTTTCCTCCTACCTCCACATTCTCTTTTCTCTTTTAGAGTGATCATTTTTCTGTATTATTGCTTTTTAAAATTAGTGCAATATGGATATACATAAAGGTGAAATTCACTGCGGTGTATTCATATATGTACATAGGAAATTTGGGTCAGAACCATTCCACCATTCTTCCCTTTTCCCATCCCTCTTCCCTCTCTCTCAATTTCCTTCTTCTTCACTACTGTTTTCTTTTCTAATTTCATGGAAACTCTCTTCCTTCTTCTCTTTTTCCCCATATTTTGGTCTACCTTCTACATATCAGGGAACACATTCTAAAACTCTGAAGATTTGATGTTAGACTTCCTGGATTCATAGTCTAATTTTCTTTTCTTTTCTTTTCTTCTCTTCTCTTCTCTCTCTCTCTCTCTCTCTCTCTCTCTCTCTCTCTCTCTCTCTGAATTCATAGTCTAATTTTCTCTCTCTCTCTCTCTCTCTCTCTCTCTCTCATTTTCTTTATCTTTTGTTTTATGTCAAGGTGATTTCTTCAGCTTTATATTCCCAAATTTTTTATGTTCTAATACAATATCTTTATGGTATTATGTTCCATTTTAGGTGGCAAAATCTGTTCTCATACCACTCTGAGAATATTAGTGACAATTTTTTTAATGTTTTCGTTTTTTGCATAGTTTCAATAGAAACAGAAACCAGAATGCTTGATTGATGCTGATTTTCGAATTTGGTGAATTCTGGTCAATATCAGTTTAGTTCTGAAACTTCTTCACCACGAGCTTAGGGTTGAGTTGAGTTCTGCTAAATCCTTTGCCACTAGTAGAACTATGGTTTCTGTAGTCTCTTGTGCTCTGTTTTCACTCTTTGCAGGTTGTTATGCTTTGGATGTGAGGTGTCTCCCAAAAGCTCACCTGTGAGACAATGCACGAAGGTGCAGAGGAGAAATGGTAGGGTTTTAAGAATCTTAACCCAATCAGTAATTTAATCCCTTGGTAGGGATTAACTGAGTGGTAACTGAAGTGGCAGGGTGGGGCTGGAAGACTGGGAATTGGGGCGTAGCTTCGGGTATATCCTTGTCTCTGGCTAGTGGACTCTCCCAGCATGCTGATCACAACCTGAGCTGCTTCTGTCTGCCACACTCTTCTAACATAATGCCCTGCCCTACCTTAAGCTCTGAGGAATGGAGCCAGCCTTATGGACTAAGACCTCTGCAACCGTGAGCCCTCCAATAAACTTTCCTTCTCTACAGTTGTTCTGGTCAGGTCTTTTAGTCACAGCAGCAAAAAATCTGACTAAAACACAGGTTTCTGAAAAAGAAACCCCTTTGCCCTCACCTTAGAGGAGTATCTAGAAGAGGCATATCCAACCTAGAGTGATTGCTATAAAGTTTATTCTCTGTCCTGTTAGAGAGGATGAGTGTTTCCATGACCAAAGAAACTTCCCCACTTCCTTGTCGGTATTGCTTCTGGCAATCCTGATACTCTTTGAGTTATTGCTGTAAATAACAGGGTTTCAACATTTGAACTATGTCTGATATTTAAAGATATTTTGTGCTTGGCAGGACTATTTTAATTTCTAAATAACCCACTGAAAAATGTATCAACACCACTGAGGTGTGCACCTTCCCATCAACTCTTTTTCTATAAGAAGTTGAAACATCTCAAGAAGTGCAGGTACTGATTTCACTGTAACTCTCTTGTAAAATGGAATCTTGAAAGTATAGATGCCCACTCTCTTGTTTTGGAAATTTCTCTTGAGAATTTGTTCTTTCAGTTAAGACTTAACTCTTTAGCCTGATACCTGAGGCTGCCATCAGATAAACTTGCTCACCAGACTGAAACATAAATTTCATTTAGTTCCTCTTATTCTTATTGGGCCCTTTTCGTAGGGCCTCATACAAGGGAGTCTTTTGATCATCTTATGGAATTTATCTTAAGTTTTATTTTGTGACATGAAAGCTGTTCTGGTCTCAGAAGAGCTAGATTTCTGTACTGACTCCTTTAAAGTTTTGGTTTTATTTCCTCTGAAATTTGGTACCATCTCAGTTTGGGGATTCTTATCGCTCATAAGAAATAATAATCCTCCTCTCATTTTTTTGTGACAAAAATATGATTATTTAAAATGAAATATATAAAGATGTTAAAACATTTGTACCAAATGTAACAATCTATTTAAAAATTCAAACCAAGTGGACAGTTATTCAGTGTACCCTAGGCCAGCCAGTGTCTAGATTTTTTTAGGCTGTGAATATTTATCTCATGTCTGGCTCCATTTTATTCGTTTACCTTTGTTTTACCTTCCGGCCTCAAAAATCTCATATGGACAGGTTTTAGTTAATGTATCCTTAGGAGAGTTTTGATTAAAGATGGACATAAATTTTCAAATATTTCAACTATGTAAAAGCCCACACATCTTGTTTTGAATTCTGTTAATATTTCTGTTTTCGGATGCTATGAATTATACTTAATACATATATTTTAATGGATATGTGTGAATATTAACACATATGTAGCATGTGACCTTAAAATGTGCTTTCTAATCATATCTTGTGAGTATTATATCCCCTAATTAATTAGGATCAATTTAAGGATCAGAAACCTGTATCATGTACTTTTATGTGTGTCCCTTTTCTAAGTCCAACTAGTTTGAGATTGGCAATAATCAATTTGCAAATTCATACAGATTACTCTTGGCCAAACATTTTCAGTACAATGTCAAGTACGGACTTGGAAGTAGAAAATAGAGTTCATCTCATAGTTCTAGATTTATGATTCAATTTTATACCAACCAGTGTGGTTTCTCTATCCTCACGTGATTTCTCCAAAATTCCCATTAAAACATTGTCTTCCCTAAGCAATGTTTATATTCAAATATTCATTCTTGGCCCAATAACTAGTCTGTAGTTGTCTGAAATATTTGCTTATTTTTTTCCCAGACATTCAACTGCTTGTATCTGTTCATATTTGTTCAACTGAAACTTAAGTGTTACGATTGGTCTGTCATTTAAAAACAAAATGGTAGCTGGCAGAAATAAACCACAAAATATTAGATTAAGGAAGGGTGATCTTATGTTTCAAAATTGTCAACATCTGATGTAACAACCCAATAATATAAATTATATCCATACCTGAAGTGGACTACAGTGAACAATGCACCAATTCAAATGATATTTTACAAGCTGAATATTTTCCTTGGAGATAATTCACACAGCTGAGAACTAAAAGGAAACACTTCTGTAATCTTTATTTATGACGGGAAAAAAAACACTACAAGCTAAATAATCACAGAGTATTAATACATGATGTACACTTGTCACCTTCTAGTTGGCCAGTCCTAAAATTGTCTTCTTGCAAAATATTTTCTATTTTTCCTTCTCCAACATCCACAGTAAAGAGGGTCAATCTCAAAATGAAGGCTCTGAAAGAACAGCTCCAGTAATCCTGCATCTTAAAAATGGCCCAGTCTATCTAATATTATAGAAATCCATGTTCAATGTTCACAGGTGTTCTGACAATAGGTGGTATGCAAATACAGAAAAGCATGATGTGCATAGCAGAGATCCATTATCAGTGCCCTGCTATGCCACTCATCTTTATTGTGGACACCTCTAGGCTTAAGTGGATTATAATACAACAATATAATTCAATTAAAAGTACATCTGGAAGATGGTGTAAATTTGCATGAGTGTTGATAACTTGCTTTGTAGCTTTCAATATTTTCTGTCATGAACTGTTCATGACCCTCTTTGTGGTCTCTCAATAGTTTCCTGAATGTCTTCACTCTGGACATTCATTTAAAAATTCTAGCCAAAATGTTGATTTCATGTTTGTAGCAATGAATGTGAAGAAAACAAACCACATACATATCTTGTTACACAGATTAGATAAAAACTTCTTCCAGAGTGATGGTTTTGTGAGATTGATACCTTGTGTGGATGGTATAAATATTTTTCTATCAATATTTAACAGAGAAGAATTTGACTTTGAATTCTCTCCGCCAATAATTAACACCCCTATCGATTTTGTAAATGAAAGGATTTTGTATTCATTTTGTTGGCAGAATGATTTGAGATCAAGGAGGAAATGCCATTTGACAACCTCTGCACATTCTTCATTGCAGAGAGAAATGCATTCTGCTAGCTGTCCAATCAATTATGTAGACAAAATGAATTTCATCATAATTCTGTCAACAAAATGCTAACTTGGTTAAATTATTCTCTCCACAAAATGAATTAACTTAAAAATCCTTTTGTCCACAAAATAGATTTAAGCATTTAGCGAAGCCTTGTAAATACTATCGTCTGTTAGTTTAGTATGTGTAATGCAAATAAGTGGATTGGCTGTATCAGCATTTTTAGTTTTTCAGAGGTTATGGACCTGTCTGGTATACCTCCCTTTGCATTTAAGGTCAAAGGGAGAGCAAGGTCAATTATCTAGGGAACAGCATGGGGTAGATGAATGTGGCACTGTTCGGAACTTTTGTAAGTTATTTCCATTTAAGTATCACACAGTTTTACAAAGTATGATTTAATAATTAAGTTTTTAATTAGGGCTTCAATTTCAACACGTCATTTGAGGGATCATTCTTCATAGAGAAAAGAGATTAGTGGTTAAACTTCTTAACATGCTGCTGAAAACTAAAACTCATTCTGTAATCCTATATCATTTATTAAATTTCCATTAAAACCTTCTATATTATTATTCTCTTATGATACATTAGTACTTAAAAATAAATGCTATGATAAATATATGAGAGGTGGATTGTGCTGTTTCTTTAAAAATTACATCAACAAAACTAGTTGCATCAGGCTTGACTTAGTTGACAGCAAATTTTTTAAAGGATTATTCAACAATGTGATGCCCAGGAATGTGTAGTTTGAAATTCCTTTATTTTACAACATTAGCTTTACTTGTTAATGAAAACATGTTAGTGCAGTTTAAATGTAATATTTTTTATTATTAATATTTATTCAATCATGTAAACTGGCAGGCATATCATCAAACCTAATTCCAGTTATTAGATAAATTTTTAAATATTAAATATTGTCTTTTATGTTTAAGAATATCTTATGGACTTTGGGCAGGCTCTGTAACCTTCTCTACTTCCAGATGTTATGGAGTTATTTAATTTGAAGGATGATATTTTTCCCGTCACATCTTCATGAGACTCTTGTTGGATTGAACTAGAATAGACCAGGCAGAAAAGGAGAGAGAATAGAAAATTCATTTTTTTTTTTTTGTAAAACACATTTGTCATGATTGAGAAGGGTGAGAAGGGTTTAGAGAAGATGCAGTAGTGGTAACAACAGATGAAACAGTGCCTCTCTCACACATCATCTTCACTTTAATAAGGCTGTGCTGTTTTTTAAAAGCAAAAACAAATGACAATTCTTTGCCACTTAAAAAAAGAAGAAGAAGAAAACTTCTTCAATGGTTTCACTGTCAAAGTTAAGTAAACGAATTATTTATAAATGTTAGAGAGATCATCAGCTTTTCTTCCCCCTGGATAACAAATATATGTAATAGAACCATGTAAGCAGAAACACAAACTGAATTTTCTGGATTTATATTAGGAACAAAATGAAAATCAGTAAGAAAAATTGTTTTTCTTTTTAACATGACTCCATTACTGTGTCCTCAGCATGGGAGAAGTAAGACTTAGTATTAGTAGATACTCAACAAATATTTACTGCATGATCAAATAAACTACCATAAACTTTCTATCTCTTGGGCTGGGGTTGTGGCTCAGTGATAGGCTCACCTCACATGTGTGAGGCCCTGGGTTCGATCCTTAGTGCCACATAAAAATAAATAAATAAAATAAAGGTATTGTTTTCAACTACAACAAAAAACTAAATACTAAAAAAAAAAAATTTAAAAACCCTTTCCATCACTCAAGGTATACCATATTTTATGTAACTTAACCGAAACATGAAATATTTTGTCCCTCCCACTTCAAAACCTTAATCACTTATCATAGCAGAAATGGGTAAAAAGAAAGTAGGATTAAAAAGATATATTGCTGAACTTGCCTGGTTTTGACAGAAGAGACAAAATCTTCATTTGCAGAAGTAAAAAATGAACTCTGGTGTAATCTGTCCCCTTTGGGGTCAAATACGTGCCTATTAATTGGATTCCCATTCCTTTTCATTAGATCATTTTCTAATTTGTTTGGTGTGAAGGGCACAAACTTTTCAAACTATTGGATTTAAGAGTATTCTGAAGAATAGCATATTCCAAGCTATACTATTAATAATAATAAAGTTAAGGGGCATTGACAAAAAAAATCCAAGGTGATAGGTGAAGCACAGACTGTGACCAATGCCAACTAAGCCCTATCAAACAATTCATATATTCTAGGAAGAGAGAACAACTAGCTGGAAGTTTTGGGATGAGATCTAAATGTTCATGAGTGGCACTATTCTCAAACTCTGAATATTTGACAACATTGTGATTAAATATAATTATCGTCATTCTCAAAATCTCTAGAAGACAGACTATTGTATTTTGTGATTTTATAGTCACAAAATAAGACTGGTGTATTCACATTTGTATTTGCAGATATATGTAATGCATGCATGTATTTATAGTCATCTACCGTTATCTATGATTTTTGCATATACAATGTGGATATATTCCTTCTTAGGGACCCAGGCTAGGAGCTGTACTCTTTAGCAAGATTTTCCTAATTCTCAGCATGAATAGAAATTCTTTGCTTTGTTCTTAAAGGATTTAGTGAATAATTTCAATAGTGTAGCTTATCATACTAATATGATCTTTATGAATGTATTCTTATCCATTGGGATAAACTTTCTCTAGATATATGGGGCTGGTTTGTGTTTTTTTTTTTTTATGTTTTGGGCTTGGCAATGACTAGACCACTAGCTAGCATACAGGAGATATTCAGTCAATAGTCATTTGTTATTGAAGGAAAGAAAGATCCTGCACTATCTAAATGCTAGATAAAAAAAAAATGTATAATGGCATAATTGGCATGAACATTCTTTATATACAGAGTTACGGAAAATTGTGCTGTGAATGGATAATTATGAACGTAATGCATTCCACTATTGTCATGTATGTAAGGAAAAAAAAGAACAGACAATTTGGGTGGAAATGAATGGATTAATGTTCCACTTCTGTTAGTTGAAAACCCCAGTATATGCTGGGCTGAGAAATACACAGTTAGGTAACACTTTGCATCCATAGGTTGTCTCTATGATAGAGAGCTGCACAATAGATGAATAAACTTAGGCTTAATGAGCTTCATTAAAAAAAAAAAAATAAAATGAGGGCTGGGCCGTAGCTCAGTGGCAGAGAGAGCTTGCCTAGCATGTATGAGGCACTGGTTTTGATCCTTAGCAGCAAAAAAAAAAAAAAAAAAAAAAAAAAAAAAAAAAAAAAACTAAATAAATAAAGGCATGCTGTCCATTTACAATTATACAAAAAAATAAAAATTAAAAAATAAAATGAACCTGTTATGAAGGCAAAGATGAGAGCCAAATAATTTGATGCTGATGTTTACATTACATGAGAGCAAACCTCATCAGAGCTGCTTATCTACAAAGTTTGGTGAAACACTTTTTAAATTTGTTTTGCCAATACCAGGGTCAAATAAAATATTAAATGATAAAGTAGTTTGCAAGTGAAATTTTAGTTTCTAAACATCTAGTTGCCAAAATTATTTTCATTAAAATTATTCTATGAAACACTTGCACTTAAGTCTTTTTATTGAAATAATAATAATGGAACAAATACCTTGTTTTATAAGGAAAGTGAATCTTTATTACAAGGTTATTTCTATTATACTTTCTGCCTTCACCAGAAAAAAAGAAGCAAACAGCACTTCTATGTTGATGCTTTCTAGTTTGTATTATAATTACTACCCAGTCCTGCAATTGTATCTTTAGAAGAATAGAAAAGAAGCATGCTATGGTAAGAAAGGAAGCATATTGGTGATAACTTCATGTGAATAGTGGCAGTCTTTTGAGTTGCCAGCATTGCACAATAAATTGTTTTGGAGCTGAAATCATAACTTGAGATTGGCTATATTGTATCACTAAACACCTTTCCTCATCTACATCTTCTTGTATAGGCTAAGGAGTTAATGTTTAGCAGAAGTGAAAGTGAACAATAACAGGAGCAAAATGTTGCATTAATGTTTAATGTAATGCTTTTTGACAGTATAAAGAGAACAAAAAACATTGAAATGCAAATGCAATCTGCAAGGATGCTTCCAACTTAAAGGTTTTGTTGGGAATACCTTTATTTTGCTGAAGTTTTATTTTGAGAAATGAGAATATTATACACAAATGTGAGCTTATATTTTAACAGTATTGGATTTTTCTTTTTTTGAGACAAGGTCTTGCTGTGTCTCCCACGATGGCCTTGAACTTGCTACCCTCTTGCTTTAGCCTCTGGATTACCTGGGATTACAGGCATGTGCCTCTGCCTCTGGCTCTAGCTTCTAATGTTTTTATATGAGTCTATTATGGCCTCATTTTTCCTCCAGAACAGTAATTCTTAGACTTTTTTACACATTAGTAAATAAGGAAATATTTTATAAAAGCTTCTTTCTGTATAATACCAACAATAATTTTGTTAAATAAAAAAATTAAAGCTAATAATTGTAAAACAAATGGTAGTCTTATAATTGAACATATTTGATTTATAAAACACTATTCAAAAATGCTTTTTTCCTCTCCTCATTAAAGAAGGACACAAATTCTGGGTTCAGCATTAAGAAAAATTCTCATTTTCATCTCCCTTAAAAAAGAAGGTGTACAGATCAACATTGGATTCAAAATGGTGTTTCCATGGCCCAATTCATTTCTGGCAACTCTTATTTTTATTATTGGGTTTTAATTAAAAATTCAAATGTCCGTGAGACTTCACTCTGCTTGGTGTTTCTGGACTTCTAAAAATCAGAATATATTCTATGCCCCAACTTCCTTGACTGCATATTTCAAAAGGTACATTCATATTGAAACATGATGAAAGTTTTAATAAGAAACCAATGTTTTGTAAAAGAAATCAATTGAACATTTTATAACTTAGAAAAATTGACTATCCCAAGGTTTGGACCAGAGGGTGCTTTTAATGATAAAATCATTTTATCTTTCTTTTGTTATTTACAGAACAGAATGAAAAAGCCTGCTTAATTCCCCAAACTATTATATCACAACATCTGAATTTATGCATATGTTTAAAATGGCTTCATGAGTTTGCAGAGAATGACATTAATGTCAGTGGGGGATATGATTCATTACTTTAATATGTTCTCTTTATGGATTTGAAGACAAATAAAACATATACAATTTCCAGTAAGCAACTGGATAAATAACAGTTGAAATAAATTGGTTAAGAGAAAATTTCTCTCTAATCTCTGTGGCTCTGATCAACTCATTGCTGGAAACTACGTTCATTTCAAGGGGAGAAAAAGTAATGAGAAAGAATCTGAGTGATGAACAAAAAAAAATAAGTAAGGATTTTTTTATATGAAAAAACAATAAAATAGATGAGGTATAACTAAAGTGTTTTATCATATAGCAACCAAATAAGGGTATATATTAACCAACTATGAAATAAAAAGAGAAATAAATCATTCAACAGATATCATAAGTGGAAACATAAGGAATCATAAGCGGAAACAGCTAAATTCCAAATTTTGGACGATGCATTATTTCTTAGAGATCATAGATATGGACTATACTAGACATTGAATCTAACATTTCTGTACTGCAGGGAACTATGACTTCTCATTATCCAAACAACTCCAATCAGAAAAAGAAGAATCAGAGAAAAAATGCTTGAGTGTTTCCTATCTGAAGTGCTGAGCTTCAGTGTCCACACATTCACCTGCAGGTTGTACACAAGGCACTCTGGTAAGGAGTGTCTAGAAACCCTCAGGGCAGCCCGTAGACCTGCTCCCTTTCCAAAATGACTTCAGAACCAGCCTATGCTAATGAAGTGTGGACAGGAGTAACACCAATTTTTCCAGGTGTGTGTGAGATCCTAAGAACAGATGTTTAAAGAAAGTTGTCTGAAGCAACAGTTATTAGAAGGGTATCAAGGCAACAAGTCACAAGTAAAGGGAGGTCTATCAAGGTGTGTGTGTGTGTGTGTGTGTGTGTGTGTGTGTACGCACATCTTTGTGTGATACCCATATTTGAGATGAACAGTCCATAATGTAGAAACAGTACTTAGTGAGCAAAACCGGAATATGAGCTTTAGGTCCAAGGAGGAGACCTGGTGTCGCTGAAAATGAGATTACAATAAAGAGACCTTGTTCTGGGTTTTTTAAATTTTATTTTATTTTTAATGTGGTGCCAGGGATTGAACCGAGTGCCTCACGCATGCTAGGCAAGTGCATCTACCACTGAGCCACAACTCCAGCCAAGACCTTGTTTTGTTAAGTGTACAAGAAAGGTCCTAGCAGAGGAGCTGAGGCACTTAACAAGGAGTCAATGTAGGGAATTGGGAGCACAAGTACAGACTAGAACTCCATTTCTGAAGATATGGGGGTGGGGGGAAACCAAGGGTGTGTCTCAGAAGGACAAATAGAAATGCTACAGTTCATAGTGGATAAGGCTGGCAGATGCTACAGTGGCAGTGAGAGACAGAGCTGATTCATATGGTGTTATGATATTATTCTGAGTTTTCTTAACTAATAACCCTTTCTACAATCTGAACAAAGCCCAGATTTATGGCAAAGATGAACCAGAAAATAGGACTCAATTGACCTATCTTTGATGACTCTAATCAGTTAGTCAGGAGCCAAAAAGATCTATAATATTTCTAATCCAGGGTAACAGTCTTTCAGCTTTCAAGTCATTTAAAAACAAAGTAAGTCAAGCATTACACAATTCTTTCGAAAGATCTATTGGGAGTGGGGAAGCTGGTCATAGGTAGTATGGATCATATTAGCATAGGAAGTATGGTAAAGGTAGTCTGAGTTTCTAAATCTTTTGTGTTGACATCTATTGATAATGCTGTCAAAACTCACCTAGCAAGACAACTATTTATAAGTTTGTTTGCTTTGTTTTACTGCAGAGGAAACTGTCAAAGAAAGTTAAAATCAATTTAACTCCTTTAGTTCCATTCAAAATTACTTACTTGGTTATTGTCACATAGTAGGCATGGTACTAGAGTTTAGAAATATAGAGATGAATCAAAAAATCACAGCCCTGATAAAGCTTGATTCTAATAAAGAAATACTCACAAACGTAACATACATTCCAAGGCAAATGGTTATGATTCAGTTACAGATGCACAATAAGATTACACAGCATCCAACCCACAAATCAACACAGAAGCACAGGGCAGAGAGGTTAACAACAGTGAGCTTCATGGTTGACATTAAACTTCATAATCTGTTCAAAAGGCAACATTGGATGGAATCATAATCTCACAGGTTTTAATAATAGTTTTGCATAACAGGAAAGGACTGGTAAAATATGTTGAAAATTTTGTGAGATTTTTAAAAGATCCCAGTATTGCCGGATTACTTCCACCATGTGCCCCTTCCCATCCACTCTGGTGTTACAGGTCATAATACCATCTCATCCAGAGAAAATTCATAAAACCTCATAATTCATTTACAGTGTCCAACCATAGACTTCACTGCAGAACAGAAAATTTCAGGAACTAAGAAAGCCTTTTTACGGATAAAGAAGGCACGTACAAAAGGGAATCCTGAAATCTCTCAATTCTTTAACAACAGCAGCAGCAACAAAAACTGACTTCAAAACTACCCACCAGAATGTTATATTTTTTCTAATATATGTGATTAAAAATTGTATGTATGAATAATTTAACATGATAATAATTTAAAATATAAATGTAAAACTTAACTAAGGTCAAGTATAGTACTTGGTCCATATGATCTCTTAATCAATATTCATTGAATAAATTAATGGATAAGCTGGAGAAAGAATTAGATTGGATAACAGTAAAAAATTGAAATGAAAAGGATTATCTTAATATTCCTAAACCATGATAATAGGATTATTTTTGACCTTGGGAATGTCATCGAAGTGTCTGTGGTGATAGCATTTTTCCAGCAAAAGATATCACCTTATCTTATTCAGGAATGTAGCGAGCAGATTATGCTGATCAAACGCACAAATGAGGGGTGTTGAATCAGAGTCTCTGACCTGCTGCTGCGCGTAGCTTTGTGACTTTGTGTAAATCACTTAATCTTGCCTTCCTCATTGGGAAAGCATATAGAATTTACAGACAGTTTAAACATTTGGGTAGCTTAAGCCCCAGTGTCCTATGCTAAAAAAGAAAATAAAATCTTCCTCCTACTACTAATAAGTCATTGCAGTTTAAGAACATCTCTTGGCTGTGCTTAGCAATTTTTAATTCATTATCATTTTTAGTTGTAATATGTATATTAAGTTTAAATTTACTATGAAGATTCAGCAGTCCTGAACAACAAAATTATAGCCATTTAAAAATTTTTCTTCCATGAAAACTTACATGGTCCTGCCATTCTAAGTTTGTGTAAAGTGGTCTATTTCAACTCCAAAATACTTACCTAAATTTTAAGGAATTTTGAGCGAACTCTGGGTTGAAAAAGAAAACAAGTTAAGTTATACTAATTTCTTACTGGCATTAACAGGTTATTTGTAATTTTTGCAAGTGGACAGTCACAAGCAAACATGTGTTCCTCCAAAGCAGCAGTGTATGATTGGGTGATCAGCCTCAGCAATTCTCATCTTTTCTTGCATTCTGCTCTTGATTGCTGTTCTTTGTGTTATGGCTACAAAATCCCAGAATAGCAGTTACAGGAAGAAGATGCCATCACAGATTATAAAAATGAATTTGACTTTTTATAGCATCTTTCATGTGCCCTGTTTTAAAAATAAAAATAGAACTCATGAAGGATTTGAATGATAGAAACACAAATGAGCATCACTATTTGTGAAATGGATACAGTCCAGTCCTATGGCAATGGAAACTTAACCACCAAGGACAAGTCAACTGGTCTACCTTAGAGGTGTTTATGGACACAGAAGTACCTCTGTCTCTGTAAACTCAGCTTTGCCTACATTCTAAAACTGTTAATATAATGGATGAGACCACTTCTGTCTTTTATTTTTTTTGTGTGAAAGAGTTAACAAATAATTATCTATAAAATGATCTTACTGGCTTCCTCATCTTTAGCCAGCAAAAGAAAATCATACCAAAACTGTGTTTATTTTCTGAAAATTCAAAACATGAGAACAGAGGGAAGGCGATAAGACTCAGTCTTACAAATCCTAGTGATGTTCTTTAGGAGTAAAGTCTAAATGCTTGCCATTGAGACAACCATATTAATACTTGGTAATGTCAAATCACAACATATTTAATTCTGCAGCATGCTAGAGAGGGGCCTGGAGAGTTCCAGTGTAGCATGCCTTTCCTTGTTCTTGTCTCATATTCAAGCCCTTGCTATTTAACCTACTTTAGAAGATATCTGGGGAACAAAGGAAAACATGTTTCTATGGCAAAGTGCCTGATGCTAAAAATGATGAGAAAACATTGACTTAAATATTTACCATTCAGAAACATTTTGCTTTTTTTACTTTTATTTTTCCAGAACTGGGTGTTGAAACCATATTGCCATCCATGCCAAGCAAGTACTCTACCACTGAGTTATACTCTCGCCCTCAGGCGAGCCTTTCCGGCCACCAACACCCTGTGGCTAAGGTCAAGATGCCTCCTGTTTCCCTTCATAATTCTGTACTGTACTTCTTGTTCATGGCACTTGAAAGGACTCTAATATTACATCTGATTAGCGACTGTCTTGCTACCAGACCGTAATCTCCAGGTTTTGCTTTGCCATTGTGCCCCCAGTAATTAGTACAGAGTACATTCAGTTAATATTTATTGAAATGATGAATAAATTATTCCAGAAATAAGCAATCTTATCTCCTGAAAACCACAACTGTCATTTGACTTCTAATCCTAAATATATCCATTTCAAAAAGAAATTATCTTCATTTCAGATCCCAGAATTTAATCATGTCAATTGGAGCAAATTCAGCCAACAAAGAGGTACCTAAAGCTTTAAGACAGAGAATTTTCAGACAGCTCACTCTACCTTCCTTTCAGATTTTTATTGTCAATTTCTGAATATCAAACTCAGAAAGGTCAAGTGCCCCTAATCTAACTGTCTCCCTTTGGGAGACACTTCTTTACAAAGAGACCCTTTTTTCAGCTTGTTTAAAATACTTCTGGACAGAAGGGGAAAAATCAGCATAGCTAGTGGGATTCACCTACAAAAAGATTTCCCTGTAAGTAACAAAAATTTTTAGGACAGAACTGTAGTAATAATATTTTTAAAGATGTAATCATATGGTGCTTTTCTGCCTAGGGGTTCAAGAGATTATTACATTTGTCCTCCCAGGTAGCTTTTTTTTTTTAATTACAAATGGCTCATCACACAAAAGCCAAAGACAAAAAGCATAATATTAACACTCAGGGGCCATATCTAGATTCATGAAGATTATTTATCCCCCCCTATTAAAGCTTCATCATTTAAAAGATACCAATTGAAAAACCACAATTATCCCTACTGTTTTTCAAATAAAAATAATCAGAATCTGTAGCTCATTTATCCTAATAGTGATTTCCCACCATTTTTGTTTTTTGTAGTCTCAGAATCCCTGTAAGAAAAATAGAATTCTGACAAAAATCATCCAAGTATTTAAGTATGTTTGTGTTTATGTTTTCCCTAATGTACAGAGAGATCAAAATAGAGATCTACAGGTAGATAGATAGATCTCTTAGGATTGAACTTTATGGAAACTCCATTCAAAGCACTTAGAGCTGTACAAAAACGACCTCATTTTAATATGGATCTCCACAGTATGGCCTCCAAAGAACAATTATATAGTAACTCAGGGTTGTTGTTTTAATTTGAAAATGAAAATAACAGAGGTTTTTATTTCTCTTGAATCACTCACAGGAGGTATTGTATATAGGTAGAGCCACTCAGGCCATTTGTTATTTAGGTGCTGAATCTCCAAAGCTCTCCCCTAAAGTCATCAGTGTTCTTCGATTCTATTTCCAAAGAGTAGATTTCAAGGGCTATGCTACTTCTCTATTTATTCCTGTTGCTTCATTCTTTTACTTCTGCAGACGCTAAATAATTTATTCTAACATTCAAAATTCTTCAGAAAATCTTATTCACTTGTTCATTTGAAATAGAGGAAGAAGATGGGTTAGGCTTCAGTTAGAAACACTGTCTGGTGGCCTCTAGGGGGAGGTACTCTGTTGGTATCATCAGCCTAATAAAATTCTTTGCCAAGACTTCAAAAATTAATATATTGGCTCCTGTAGTCACTATTCTTCCACAAAATTTACACCCATTTGCAGTTTTTCAATTACCAAAATCGTTGATGCACAAACCATCTTATTCTTGAACAAGTGAAGAAGCAAGAAAATGTGATCTAAACTGAGAAGTAGAATAATTTCAGTTGTCTTTTTCTATTTTCTGGAATCTTCACCAGATATTCCTAATTATGTCCTTCTTGTAATCTAATGTTTCCTCTACCATCAAAATAAGGAAATGCACAAAATCTGTCATCTCCTATTGACCAAAATGTAGTGAAATGATTTTGAAAATGTAATATTTAATTGAATAACAGAAACAAGAACACAAGAATGAGGAAAAACAAATTTGATTTAAGACTGGTAGCAGGGGCTGGGATTGTGGCTTAGCGGTAGAGCACTTGCCTTGCTTGTGTAAGGTACTGGGTTTAATCCTCAGCACCACATAAAAGTAAATAAATAAATTAAAAATAGTGTGTCCATTTACAACTAAAAATTTTTTAAAATACTGATAACAAAGAGCAATAATATTTAAGTTAATGTCTCTGTATTGAAAGCTTTACATCCGTTTTCACGGCAAATACTTACAATAGCCATATGTGGTAGCAATGTTTTATTTGTATTTTTCAGATGAAAAAACTGAAGTTCAGTGAAAGTAACTAATTTCCTAAGATTGCACTGCTAGCAATAGTGGTAAATGGTAAAATTTGATGGAAACCTGCCATTGTGATTTGAAAGGATATACCTTTAGTTACTGGTTTATGCTAGATAACCCAGGGACAGCAGAAATCTCTGTTGACTATTTAGCTGCTGAATTTTCAATTAAAATACCTCTTTGAGATATAAAGATGAGAACTCTACTGGCACAGGAGAACTGAAGCACAAGACCATTGAATGAATTCTAATAGAACAATGAGCTTCACTTTTTGATCTGGATTGTTTACACTCTTGGAATACCTCCTGAACTCCATCCAGAATTACTGAACATTTTTTTACGATAGTGAAAAATTTAGAATAATGAGAAAGGCTAAAAAAAATGGAAATATACAAAAATCCCTTGGATTTCAATACAAAGGGGAAAGATTTTTCATTAACTCTAGCCTAGAGCACTAGATCTGATACTAGTCAAGTTTCTCTTAAACTAATAAAAAGATGGTTTTTGAAAAGCAAAAGAAGAGAATATGTGATTACCAGGGTGTAGCACAGGTAAAATTTATGTCAAACTTTTCTCTCTTCCTTCTCTTCCTTTTTAAAGCAAAAATTTAAATAGTTAAACCTGGAAAAACAGTAGAGAAGGTACATTTAAAGCTGAGCCAGGCACTGGATAAACTATGTGATATCTCTGGAGCCAAGTTGGTGTGATAGGGGTTACACAAAGGGAGTATTTATTGATAAGTACCTGGGTGAAATAGTGATTGTATGTCAGTTGAAATGATGACACATGGCTTGTCACATGACTCCTACTGGGCACTGCCATAATAAAAACTGACTTATCATTGAGGAGACTGAATGAATATAAATCCAGTTTATAGAAGAAATAATGCCAAGATAGTTGTAAAATCAGTTGAATGAAAGAAAAATTTTACAAAAAGAACTTATTAAAGAAATTCAATAAATAGGGATAGCAAACAAATAGTTGGGTCCAAAAATTGAATTCCACAGGCATCAAGATGAGGAGTCATAGCTTGGTCATAGACGTGTGTGAATAAGAGAAGGAGGAGAAGGAGAAAGAGGAGGAGGAGGAGGAGGTGGAGATGAGAAGGAGGAGGAGGAGGAAGAGGAGGAAGAGAAGAGGAAGAAAGAAAGAAATAGACTCAGGGATCTTTGTTTATACTAAGTGTATGAGTGAAGAATGGGGGAGGGCTTTTTTAAAGGTTAAAATAATCACAAGATGCATTAAAATGAGTTAAATAACAAGTGATTCATTGTGAGGGTTTGACTCTTTCCTGTGTGATTCCAGCTTTGCCTGGAATGATTGGTTTGGTTCAAGGCACTGCACTTTCAACAGGATTTGGATAAATTAGAAAACCTTAAGAAGCAGAATGTTGACAGTCAAATAAAATTGTGAAAAATTGTTAGGATCTCTGAGTTGGGAGTAAAGACCATTTAGATAGGAATATACCAACTATCTTCAAATGACTTGAGCGTGTGTTGTATAGAAAAGTAATTAGTGGAGAATTAGCAAATAATGTGGTAAGCATTTGGTGGTAATGTGAGAAGGAAAAACACTGGGATTGGTGAAACTCAGGTTTTTCTGATTCTGTGCTTTCTACTTTGCAATTGTACCTTACTTTAATAATCAAAGCTCTCAAAGGAGGTAACAAGCTGGAAGTTGGCATACCCTCTATCAGGAGGAGTGTTTAGACCACAGTATATATGATAGAAGACCACGTGATGGTGTCAGGATTTGAGAATGAAAATGGGATGCAATTATTTTTCAATGAGAGTGCTGTGGGATTTTTGGAAGAACAAGTCTTTGGAGTATAGGACTGTCCATGTCTCATAGCATGTTATGTGTCCTATTTTCATTAAAGAAAGATTTTGAGTAAAAATACAAATACATATGTATTCAAGTTAGTTCCCATAGAAGTAGGAAAAGAGATCAAAATATGAAAAGCACAGAGGCAATCATTAAAAATCAAAAGAAATTTTTAATTAAATGATTATTATGATTAAACCCTAAATTATTTCTGCACTGTCAGTGAAGGTAAGGACAAGGAAATTAAAGATGCCAGTTCAACAAGGAATGTTTTTCTTGTTGTTCTTTCATGGTGTAATGCAAGTTTTGAGTGGGTGATTAAAGAAAAGAAAGAAGTATAATAAATATATAATAATATAATATATAATATTACTTATATTATTTATATTTATATAATATTGTTTATACATAATAATATAATATAATAAATATATGTCCAATGGCAGTTCAATATATGTACAAATGTTACAGGTTGTTTTCTGAAGCACTTCAACCTAGTTATCCTACATAAGATTCAAAATAGTAGAGTCATATTTAGATAATAATTTTGTTTTATTTTTCTCTTGAAAAGTCTATAGTCATTCTCTGTTACTTATTTAAAGTTCTTGGGTTAGAATTTAAAATCTCCCTTACACTTGATCCCCAGATCTAGTTGAATACAACATTTTTATGAGTCTTCAACTTGTTTTATACACTGCAGTGAATATGTCTTTTTTAGGTCTTTCTGTTGTATTATTAAACAATGCTCATTAATTTAAAAATCACTATCAAATGCCTTATAAATAGTGTCAATTTTATTTTTCTTTAATTTCTAGAGATAATTTTATATTTTGTCTTCCTCTGTCTTGCTTATTTTTTAATTTCTAAGAAAAGAATTATTTGGAAGACTCCTTTGAAATCTGTTACCTCTCCTTTAAAACCAGGTTTAAAAGGGCCTCTTCACATTGGTTTCCTTCACGTGGCACAAATCATTTAAATTTATAATAATTTAGCCTTTATATGCTTATTCTCATTAAAAATGATTTTGCATGTTTGATAAACAGGTTAAGTTTCTAAAGATGAATGTCATGAACTAGATCTCTTTTGAACCTTATTTCCCAATCATCTGAGTGGAAAAATATAGTTGAGTAAAAGAATTTAATAACTGTTGAGTGATTAAATCTTTTCCACCAGCCTCAAGACATCCAATACATGTTTATTAATTAAAAATCATTTATACCAAGTACTTAGAACTTAAATTAGGATAATACAGCCCACATTTTTACTTTGTGAGATTCTCTATTAAGAACACCAAGCTCGGGGAGGAAGAGCAACAGGAAAGGAAATTGTGTTATGTGCATGTATAAATAATTTTAATGCAAAAATATAAAATAAATTTTAAAAAGGGCACATCTCACTTCCTTAGATAACTAAATGGTTTGTTTGTAAAGAGGTGAAGAAATAATTGCAAGTAAGTGGGGAAAATTTACTGACAACTTTAAAACCAATTTCCAGGCTAGGGTTATGTCCAGTCAGGTAGCAAATTTTTCATCATGAGGGTGAAAAAAATGATGAATTAAGTGTATTGAATAATGATCCCTAAAGTAAAACAAAATTTTAAAGTTATCAATATCCCTTTATTAAATCTCCTTCTAGGATTTATTTATTCAATACTCAAAAATTATTAAATTTAACTTTTAGTCAATTGTGCTTTGCCATACTGATGATTTGAAGGTTTGATCTCAAGTTTCTCATTTTATGACATAGGAAACATAATAAGTAATATTTTTGGCATAGAATTTAATTTGGGCAATTTTCATTAAGGTTGAATACGAACCTAACTCTGTGCTAAATGTAATTTGGATAGAAGAGAATTTCAATGCATGATATCAAGTTTATAGTCTCTCAGAGGAACAAAACTTGCATAAAGTAATTATATAAAACAAATAGGACATATTAACAAATATTATAGAAGGCAAATTTTAACAAAATTTAAGGTTATGATGTAAAGCAGTTGCAAAGGGATTTAGCTACATTCTCTAAGGTAGAACTAAGGTGTCATAACAATATTCTCAGTTTTGTTAAATTTTGGAAAGGCAGAAAAATGTGGGTATATTACAGGCAGGGCAATTCCATAGCAAAGCACAGAGCACAGAGGTCTGAATGATCGTGATTTCTCTGAGAAGCACAAAGTCTGGCCTGTTTGAAGATGTAGTGGTTTAGGGAGGAGGAGATGGTTGGCCTGAGTAGATTAGGTAATTCAGGATCAGAGAACAGGTGGGGGACCCCTTATTATGATGTATGATCTTCACAGTCTGGGGCAACGCAATGCAAATGGGAAGAAGAAATTCTTGGGTTTCCCCATCTCAGTAGTATAGACTTTACACGGGTATTTGCAAAAGCTGCTATCAAAGGTTTAGCCTAGCATTTATGTAGCAAAAACAGCATCCATAAAGAGACTTGTTGTTTAGAGTTGCATGGTTTTCCTCATTCTCAAGAGATCTAAAGAGGAAAATTGAGGGTGGGGAGTGAGCATGGGAAATTGATTCTTCCTGGTGCAATACACTGTACATTAACACTTTGGTTTAAGAGATAGCTTGAAAAATGATGGAGCCCTTATGGAAAGGTTTCTCTTCCTTAGGCAGAATTTCTGTGCTGTGTCTTGGAATTAATTTTTGCCCTTGCGAGTGGTATGTTTCAGTTCATGTGCTCTGTTTGTGTGTATGCAGGCAGATGTAAGGAATGGAGAATAATTTTGGAAACTGAGTTGCACACTAAGGAACAGCTTAATGAAAAATTTCTTTTCTCAGTGATAGGATGAAGTTGACTCCTGACAAGTTCATGGTGTTCACTGTGCATTTAATGATATCATGCTGGTGAGTTAAAATTGGTCATGGTGGAAGTGTTTGCAATACTGATATTAACAAATCATATAAATGTTGGTAACTTTATTGAGAAATTCAGTTGTTAAACATGTGTGTCATAACACTGTTTCTTAGGTACTTTTCCCCTCGACTAGGTGAAGAAAGGTCAGATTTAGTACATATATATAAAACTATTCCCTTCCATATTGGGATTCTATCATTTTCCTTAACACTTTTTAATATTGGATACCACCCAAAAATTTAGAAGCTGTATTTTAGGCAAAATAAGGAAAGGGATGATGGTGGGACATGGAAACTGTGGTAACCAACAAGAAAAGCTCCTTCAACCATTTACAGTAGCATTTATATGAGCAAACGGAACAAAAAAGTGCAAAAATGATCCAGAAATAAAGCAGCTCCCAGGACCAGAACAGACTCCGAGAACTCTAGCCAACAATGTGATCTGACAGCATTTATAGAATATGAAAGTGAGACATAGAGATAGGTTAATTAGTTAATTGGTTACAGAGCACTCTGCAACGAACTAAAGTCCAGCTACTGTGAGTAAATTCCAACTTGGTTTGTTCTGTTGGGCTCAGTGCAGAAGCCTCGTCCAAATCAATGGCCTACAAAATTTTATTTAACATCAAGAATAAAAGAATGAAGGAAAATGTTTACGTATCATATTCATTTTGCCTTATTATCTGTGTGACTCGATGCTGGCATAACTAAGTCAACCCTCAGGCAAGCCACACATAGTTCTTTCCTCACATGCTGCTTCTCCCACCAGCTGTCAGTGTCTGATGTTTGCTTCAGGGTACAGAAGGAAAGGGACACACGTGGTAAAGCCATAGAACTTATTTTTTCTGCTCCTTGGAGTTCTTGGTCATGAAAACACAGGCAATCATTATTCAGTTCACTAACTCTAGCTCTTCACCATCCCATTTCATGTTAAGATTTCATTTTCCCATCCCCATGTAATTATCAGAAGGCAAGACATCCTCATGTAACTAATTCTGACCACTGAACTGTAAACAGAAAGGGCACATTTTACTTTTATCTTAGTACACGTATTGATTGTTGGCATAAGACCCTCCGGAGAGTTCTGTCACTTTGACAATGTTCAAGAGGGTGGATGACATTACCCTGTATCTCTGAAGTGTCATGATGGGTAGGAATCCTACAGTCCCGCTGCTGACCTGCTGTAAGCATGACATAAGAAATAAAATTTGATGAAATTGATATTCTATGATGGTTTATTACTGTCCCATAATCTGGGACATATTCTGACTGGTACTCTTTCATATTGAATGTATATGAAAAAGATACATAATTTCATTACTACTATCTCTAGTCCTATTAACAAAGAAAATAGTCACCCCATGATAAAAAAAAAATGGTTCCCACTTGCTCATGTATGAAATTTTAAAGTTTCCTTTTGTAGGAATTTGCTTTTCTATTTTAAAATCACTACTTTAAAAAAAAAGATAAGTTTTAAAAAGATAAAAATTTAAATTTTTTTAAAGTACTCATTTTTAGTAGACAAACTGTAATATATTCCTTGGCTAGGGAAAGGTAAGTATTCAGAAATAGCTTTGAGGGGAATAACTGGAATGAGCAGTGCATTATTGCTCCTTTGCCACTGACTTTTACCCTCAACAAATAAAACTGTACAATGAAATTTTGGTTTCAGTTTTACTCCCAGTGCTTTGACTATTCCATTTCACAAAGGTGAAAATGAAGTGACACAAAACAAGTAAAATGGATGTGGAAATTAACAACTATACTCATAAGAAAAAGCATGTGAAAGAAAATGGTTATTCAGTATCATCAAGGTAACATCAATGTATACATATAGGAGTTTTATGAAAGCATGTATTTCCTCCATTATTTTGGTAATAGATGCTCTCAGGCAACAAATTGGGAAGTGTTTTGATACAGTACTAGATTTTTAATAAATATAACCTCAGCAGGTGAATTTCTTTCATTTAGATCTGAATTATTTGAGCTTGCTGAATTTTTCCAAAAGTCAAAATATTTAGTTTCATGCAACTGTGCTGGAGACACAAAAGAACAAGAGTATTCTGATTGCATTTAACAGAAAGAGTGTCTGAGAAATTTCATTGAGAATAATACATTTTTAAAAATAAATTATTTTCAAAGTGCTTTATAAAAACTCAAACTTGTTCAGTTGTCTAAAAATTATGTAGTTTATAGTTGATATTTGAGACCCTCATCAGCTTTTTATTCCTGCGAGTTGTTTTGTCAGCCTCAGAATACAGTTTTAAAATCACAGGATAATAGTTTGAACAGATCCACTAGAGTAAAAAAAGCATAGAGAATATATACAATAGAAAATAGTTTAAGGACCCTTGGCTATCACTCTCACATTTGAGGAGAACTTAATTAAGAAAATGGAAAATCATTAAATAATAATGAGTCCTGCTTCTTTTGAGCCACTCACTTCAGGGAATTCCCAGAATGAGAAAGATTTTTTAGTTTAAAATTAAAAAAAAACCCATGAATGATATAAAGGGCAAGAATTACTCATTCTGGTTTAAAGCAATTGATATAATTGATAAAACTGAATATATATGGCTGCATACAAATGTGTATTATTCATTCAAACGTATATATAAAGAAATAATTGATGTCCCACACTGACTCTATTGTCTACACATGGCAGGTATTTTCTGGTTTAGGGTAGATATTTTTGCTCTCATTTATATGAATGAAAACAGAAACAAGAAGTAATCTTTGTCTCAGGTCAAACAATAAATAATAGTACCTCTGTCTCCAGCGTATAATAGTTGTTGCCAGCAGTTGGAAAAAGGAGGTTTTTCATTCAACTTTGCATTTCTATAACCAAAATATCCAATAAGAACAACTTGGATGGCTGAAAGTTTATTTTGGCTCATGGCTTTAAAAGTTCAGTCCATGGTTTGGCCAACTCCATATCTCTGGGCCTAAGGTGAAGCAGAAAATCATAGTGGAAAAGTGTGGCAGAGGAATGCAGTTCAGGAAATGACAGCCAGGAAACAGACAGATGTACTCACGAGAGAGATCATTAGTGACCAACGTTTTCCAACCATACCCTTCATGCATACAGTTACCACCCAGGTAATCCATACCAGTGGATTGATCCATTGATCATGTTATGGTCATAAAAATCTAATCATATCATCTCTGAACATTTTTATGTTATTGCAAAAATGAACTTTTGAGGGACACTCTCATTTGAAAACTATAATATTTTGCCCCTGCTGCAAAAAAAAATTTTGCCATCTTATGATCCAAAATACATTTAGTTCATTTCTAAGAGACCCTATAGTCTTAACAGTTCCATCATTGCTCAAAAGTCCAACTCCAAAATCTCATCCGAGAAGCCAGAAAAACTCTTGAATGTTTCCCTTGTAAAGATCAAAGTAAAGTTACATATATCCAATATATAATGGCACCAAGTAAATATTTCCATTCCACAATGGAGAAACGGTGGTACAGAAATAAAGAATGGGACCAAAGCAAGAATGAAATCTAGCTGGGCAAACAAGTTCTGTAATTTTATATCAAGCAGTGGGGACCCACAGCATCATGTTATTATTTTCAAAGGACTTGTGTAGCTATGTCCCTGTGGCCTTGTTGTTGGCAGCCTATATGACCTCTCTCTTAGCTTGTCTCTGCTTGAAGCCTACAGCTTTGCTTGGCAGATGTCCCACATCACTCTCTCAGGGGCAGCCTTCAAGGAATCTGATCCTGGTAAACTTTGCCTGGCCTCTCAGGACTTCCTTTGAAATCTTGGTGGAAGCTCCATGATACCTTAACTCCAAAATCCTACATTCCTTCAGATTTAGTGCCACTTGGTTCACACCAAGGTATTTTGCCATATCAAGCCATAGCCAAGTTGCATACCACAAGTATATACAATTCTTGTCAATTAAAAAAATAAAACCAAAACTCCCCGAAGAGTGTAGGTTCCCAATCTCTGATATTTTGCTTCTTTGGTAAAGCCCAAGAATCTGTATTTATAACAGGTTCCCAGCTGATGCTGATATTGTTGGTCTAGGGACCACACTATTTTACCAATCTGATACTTTTTTTTACATTTATTTTTTAAAAATAATTTTTAGTTATAGATGAATGCAATATCATTTTTTTTTCACAAATAAAATTATCTTTAAAACATTCAAATAATGTTCCTCTATGCAGTAACAGTAACCACCATTGGAGACTGAGACAGATAAAACACAAACATCAAACAAGAGATAGTCTATTGCCTTATTATCTTACGTAAATCAACATTATCCTGTCTCTTTCTCTTTTTCTTCACATCTTCATACATGTATTTTGTATAATGATGAGAGTCTTAAGCAATATCCATAGCACCACTTGAATGCTGTACTACCTTAAAATATTCTCCACCAGATTAATTAGTTCATGAACCTTAAATTAGGCTTCATAGAAAGCCTCAGGACGTGGGGAAAATATAAACAAATTCTTTGCCCCAATGTATCTCAAATGACCTCTAATTCCAATTTTGAATAGAGTCCTCCTTCTCTGAAACCTCAGGAGCCCAGTATTGTGAACTCCCACCAGAATTGTCCATTAAACTCTGCTTACAACATTGTAAGGCTGCTACAGACTACAACTCCAAAAATTTCCAAACTCTTTCCCTAAACTACTTCTCAGTACTTCCAAACCACATGATCAGGGGTGACAGTAGCAACACCACTTCTCAGTATCAATTTCTGTTTAAGCCACTTTTGTGTTGCTTTGACCAAATAAACAAGAATAATCTAGAGGAGGAGAATTTTATTGTGGCTCACAGTTTGAGACATTCAGTCCATCATTTGCCAACTCCATATCTCTGAGTCTGAACTGAGGCAAAACTTCATGGTGGAAGGGAATTGCAGAGGAAAGCACCTAAAACCATAAAAGCCAGGAAGCAGACAAAAAACTCAACTTTCCAGGGACAAAATATAAACTTCAAAAGCATGCCCCATAGACTTACTTCTTCCAATTATCCCCCTCCTCACCTTCCTACAGTTACCAGTTAATTCACATCAGTAGGTTAATCCACTGATTAGGTTATGGCTTTCATATGCTAAGCATTTCACACATGAGCTTTTGGAGAACACCTGATACTTAAACCTTATCAGGAGGTAATAAGGAATTTTTAATGAGTAGAGAGTTGCAGTTTTGCATGATGAAAAGAGTTCTGGAGATAGTGTGATGGTGGCTACACAACAATATGAATGTACAAAAGCTACTGGTGTGCCCATTTAAAAATAATTAATATGGAAAGATCTATGTTATGTCTATTTTACCACAATTTTAAAAATAAAATAATATACATACATACACATGCATAAGCACACACACAAAATCTTTTTAAACCTGTGATTTTCACACTACATTCTACAAAGAAGTGCAAATAATTTTAAAATGTATATGTTCTGTGACACTGAACTAAAAAAGAAAATTATTGACTAGTGCACGAACCATCATATGCACGAGGATGGCACTTTTCTATTGAATTTGATGAGAATAAACAGATCTAGGTACACATAGCCAATGGGATGGGCAGATTCAGAGATCATGGAGATCCTGTCTATATGCTACCTCCTCAAGCACAGAAGGAAAAAGGCACATGCTCCTAGGTTCCCATAATGGCATAGCATGGCTCCCCATGCATAAATCATTGCTGAGAGGGGATATAGGTATCATTTATTACACCTCTAAAGAAACCCCTGAATTCTGTAACCAAGTACATTTGGAGAATGCCAACATATATTACTCACATCTCATCTCTTGAAAATCCATACTGAAAACTAGATAAATACTCAGGAAAAAACCCAAAAGTTAAAAATGGCATTTTTTTCAAACTTTTTAATCTTATTATTCTTTATACATGGCTATTATGTTCCCTGTAACTCCTATATAACTGCTTTTCCAGTTTAATCTTCTCACTTCACAGCAGAGATGGACTGAAAGAGATTGTGAGCTCTTCAAGGTAAAACTTCCAGTTACTCTAAAATCAAAGCTTGTGATTTTTTAATCCTCATTATTTTTGCCAAACAGCACAAGACATATTTAAATCCAGAAAGCAGTAAAATCCAATTGTTTGCACAATTTAAAGTTGACTCAAAGAAATTTCCTGTCACTTTCAAATGAATATATACTATATTATTGTCATTTTATAGAACACATATCAAGTGGTTACTTGTAATACCATTACATTAATAAAATATTTTTATGTACAGGGTTATTTTTATTAAAATTGCTAAAAGAAGGATCTTTGATCACTCAAAAAGATAGTGACTAATCGTTTTACAACTAGTTCCATTTTCATTAGCTTATAACAAATAATGTTAGCTTTAATTTTATTAATTATTAATAAAACAATTATTCCTATTGATCAGTATTTGTTTTAGATTCTTTATTTAAATTCAGTATATAGTTTACTGGAAAACAGTAACAACGATAAAAGACTCCACCCCACTTTTCAACCCACTGAAGATTTTACAGGAAAGAAACAAGATACCATGAGAATCAAGGTATTTTTTTTTAACCAATGGAGAACCCTTTCCAAAGTATAATTTAAGGTTTGTTGGTTTGTTTGTATAAGAATAATGCATTATTCTTGTGTTTAAAACAAAAAACATACCTAAAAAATGCTTATAGTGTAAAAGCATTACCCTCTTTCCTCAATTGCATATCTCCATAGCCTCTAAGGTAGTAATTTCTGCTACTAGTTTGATATGAAACATTTAGTAATGTTTTCATGACTTTAAAAACACACATAAAAACTGGCCTGTAATCCCAGTGACTCAAGAAGCTGAGACAGGAGGATCTCAAGTTCAAGACTAGCCTCAGCAATTAAACAAAACCCTAAGCAATTTAACAAGAATGTATCTCAAAATTTTAAAATAAAATAAAATAAAAAGGCCTGGGGATGTAACCCAGTGGTAAAGTATCCCTGGGTTCAATCCCCAATACTAAAAATAAAAAAATAAAAAAAAACGAAAACACACACACACACACACACACACACACATACATTTTGCTTTTGCATATGTCTTCTACATTTTATATTATAGTATATTAAAGTATGCATGTTTTATATATTGCCTGCAACCTATTTTGAAATAATTATAAATTCACAGAAAGTTGCAAGAACCTACTTTTGAAAATTAACAAGACTGGAATCTTTTCCAAAAAAGTAAAATAAAATTCTATCATGTCTTTACAACAGCTGAATACTGGTTAACATTCATAGTATGAAGTCATGTATGAATTGGCTACAATTTATTTAAGACTTAGTTTTGTTAGGAGACAGGACTCTCAAGCTCTGAGGATTGTGGTATTAAACTTAAATAATATTCGGAGGTAAAGGGAAACAAAGAATTTTAAATAGAATCTTAGACATGACATATAATTTTTTAAGCATGAATATGTGCTACAGAATTTCTCCCAGAGGTCCCATGTTAAAGTCCTGGTCCTGAATTTGGCACTATTGTGAGAGGTGGGGTGGGCCCACCTTAAGAGGCGGGGCCTAGACAGAGTTCTTCAGGTTACTTGGGAAATGACCTTGAAGGGGATTTAGGAACCATAGCCCATTCTTCCTTCCTTCTCTCTTTCACTTCTTGGCCACAAGATAAGTGGTTTTTCTTTGCTATGGTCTTCCACCATGATGTTCCCCTACAGGCTCAAAGCAACAGGAATAATCATTATGGAACTAAAACCATGATCCAAAATCAAACTTTTATTTTTACAAGTGTATTATCTCAGGTATATGTTACAGTGACCAAATGAAGTCTAATATAATATGACTCAAGTATAGAGGGTGGACTTGTGTAGAGGCGTGGAAAAACAGTGAAGAGGCTCTTCCCATGGTGCAGGAATATGTGAAGGCTGGGCTCAGGTGGGCAGGTGTTTGCAGTGGAGACATGAACCAATGGAACGTATATTTTGAAGTGACATATGACATAGGTCATTTAAATATTAAAGGATAGAGAAAGGGGAAGAATAAGACTTATTCTCAGATTTGTAACCTTAATAATTGGTGGTGATGGTGCCATTTACTTGAAATGTGGGTATAATTAGCTTATGTATAGAATGATTGGGTCTTGTTTTTAGCATATAAATTTGGAAATATCTCTGACATATTGAAAACAGGCAAGTTGGATGTATAAATTTAGAGCTCAAGAAAATAATTCTGGGTAAGAAATATCAATCTGAGTCACCAGCATATAAATGATTTTGGAAGTCATAGATATGAATGAGATCACCTAAGCAGAGGGAAAAAGTTAGACCAGGACTGAGCACGGAGAAATTTTAGCATAGTCAATAGAGCAGAAGATGGCAAAAGAAACTGGTAAGGCAAGATATAAGAAGAAAAAATATAAGAGTGTGCTGTCCCTGAAGCTGAGAGGATAGTGTTTCAAGGAGGAAATGGTCATCTATGTGAATCATTACTGAAATCCAGTCAGGAGATATCAGAAAAACATCTTTGGGGTTCATTGTAAGGGTATTAAGTAAGAGCTTGGAATAATAGCATAAAAGCTTATGAAGTAAGAAAACTCAGAATAATCTTGCATAAGACTATGAATCAGTTTGCCTCTTACTTTAGCATATGGTGTACCCTGTATACTAATAGTTTTGGAATTTCTATTGATTCCTTGTGACCAAACTTTAGGGTATGTTTTTTTCCTATATTCCCAGCAGTGGGTTGCAATCTATAGTTATGTACCCAAAGTCCAGAAGTGGAATTGTATCTGAAGGGTTTGAAGGGAACATGGAGGGAATTTTTTTTAAACCAGGAAATATATTAGAGCATATAATGTTGATGATAGGAATGATATAGCAAGGGGAGGAAGGGATTGGTGTTGTAGAAAAGATGGAGGATACCTGGGAGAAGTGAAATATGTTAGTGAGAAAGAATGGCATTGAAATAGGATGCAGCCCATATATTCTGTGTTCTCTGAAATAGTTCATTTCCATGTTCTAAACTTGTGCTATTATCAATAACCTTTCCACCCACTCTACACACACAATTGGAGAGATCAGCATTTTGTGATATACAGGATAAAGAGAAAAATGGGTGCAGAAGTAGTTAAGAACAAAAATTTCATGGTGGGAAGATGAATATATCTCAACAATCAGACATATGTCAAAAGCTGAATTTGAAGTCTAATGGGTAAGCATTTTCTCTTTACAACATCCCAGCCTATGAAACCTAGACTATAGGTTCACTGTTTAAAAACCACTATAAGCTTTAAAACACAGTCTGATAAAATTCAATGCTAAGAATCACTATCTGTACTCTGTTTCTGCTGAAGTTTCTGAATATTGTGGCAGAAAAGGCTAAATTCTTCCTCAAGATCAGATTCTCCAAAAGTATGATTAATTTAAGTCACCTGGGAGCAAAATCTTCAATGCTGATAAATTTCTATCCTGAAGTTTGAGTGGGTTTCAGCATTATACTATTTCATAGGTTTGTTTGTTTGTTTTACTTCTGAGTCACATGGCTTGAATCTATTGACATAGCACACCTATAAAAGCATCTGAATTCTTAGTAGTACATCTCTACCAATGCATCGACAATGTAGAGGGTACTTGTCTTGTGAGTGTCATGTTGGTAATGACTGCTTGCATATGATATATAGTTTTGTTAATCGTTATTACTTTTTTGTAACATGAAGTGACATGAATGGAGCCATTTCCAATCTATTATAAATAATACCTGTGAGTCATCAGATTTACCATTGAACCACTCCATGGGGAATTATGTCCACAAAGCATTCCCTCCACACTTAACATATCATCCAAAAGATCTCCAAATTATAATGTTGGTCATATGGTACAACTGCATAATATAAGCAGCATTGCCTTTTTCAGGCTGTTGTTTCCTTTTAGAAAACGAAAATTTCTAAACCACAGCTGAGGACTTGGAGAACTAAAAATTTCAAACCTTCCCAAAATCTCTCAGTTGCCTTAGAGTAAAAAGGAAAAGAAAGACAGGACAAATGAGGATACCTGGGTACGTGTGTGCTGATTCTCTACTCTCCCAGGATATAGGGGAGTAAAGAAAGAATTCATGATGATCTCTCATAGATCTGATGGTTGGTTCAGGTGGTTCTCACTTTTGGTTCCTGAGAAGTTGTCAGCAGCCAAGTCTGGAGCTAACCAATGCTTAACTTGGCTCCATGTCCATGTCCACGAGGCTCATTCACATACAGCATCAGTTGTTAATTGATTGACTCAACTCCTAATTGTCTTTTGTTGTTTTTGTTGCTGTTTGCTCTACAAAAGTGCATTTGGGTATTTTAAGTATTTTGGTTTGCCAGCTGGCATAGAAGTTTTGTCATTAGGAGTCACTGGAAATAGATTGCACAAGGGAAGGGTTTTGCTTCCTGATTCTAATGTGTCCAATTCAGGAGGCATCTGCAGTGTGTGCAGCTTCTCCAGCACCTGGCTTTTGTGCATGGTAATCAGCAGCACCCAGCAGCATCAGCTCTGCCCAGCACTCCTCTTGGGAGTTTTGTAGTAGAGCATCTACAGCAAGATGCTGCTCTATAAACAGCTTTCCCTGACTCTTTAGAGATCAGATTTCTAGAAATTTACAAAAATTCTCCACCATTCAGTGGCTGTACATTTTCTCCAAAAAGGTGTGGATCTCAGCTCAGTCTAGGAACAGGGGGCAGGAAGTGGATAACTGGCTCTATACTTTTGGCATTTAATCTTAACCATAGTGTATTGGTTAGGGTTTTCTAGAGGAACAGAATCAACAAGAGGATTTTTAGGCTGGTTTACATGACCAGAAGCTGGATAGTCCACAATGACCATCTGCAGGCTGAAAAACTGGAGGAACCAGTAGCTATGCAGTCCAAGAGGCTGAAGCCTCAGAACAAGAGGATCAATAGTACTAGCCCAGTTTGAAATTGGAGGCTCTGGAAACTCCTAGATAACCACTGTCAGAGTCCTCTTTGGAAGAGTAAAGGAGCAAGAGTCGGATATCCTCAGGCGATCGCAACAGCAATCAAGCTTACATCTGCTGCTGCTGCTTTCTTATTCTTTCAACTTTTATTTCATCCAAGCTACCATCCAATTTGACAGTGCTGGCCCTGCTTAGGGAGGATCTCCATTTCTTAGGGAGGATCTCCACTTCAGCTTACTATCCCACATGCCAATCATTCCTAGGCAGACCCTCATTGACACACCCAGAAACCTCTTATTCTTTGGCACCTCTTAATCCAATCAAGTTGAAGATTCAAATTAACCATTACACCTAATGATAATGGTTATTACTATCATAAATATCTGTGATTGTATTTTATATTGTATCTGCTATTCTATATTTCTTATATTCTCTTTGTTTCATGCTAATCTATCCCTCAATTCTCCAATTTCTGTTATAGCTAATAACTCCTTATATTAAACTAGCCCTGTTCAAATATTATATGGTTCCTTTCTCCTGATTGAACTCACTTTGATCACATGTCCAGAAATGGATGCTGGCTTGGAGTTGAGGTTCAGCTGTGGCCAAAAGACAACTAGTACATGGTCTATGTGGTTTGTCTTCTAGTGGCATGTCTAGAAGTTGGATTCTAGGAGTCTTTCCAGAAAGTCAGGGATAATGTGGAAGTCTTCTTTATGACCTAGCATGAGAAGTCTAAGAACATCACTCCAGCATTCTATTGTACAAAAAATCCCTAAAAATTACAGAGTCAAAGGGAAGAAAATGGCAATAACTTGCAGTCCCCTTACTTGCAACTATCATAACATAGGAGATTACACATACTAGATATTTTTATATGAAGACATCAACTTAATAATAGATTCATTTGTCTGTTAGTATTCCTTCATTCAGTTTTCCTCTGATTCACTTACTCACCCAATTATCTACTGATATCTTCTCTGTGCCCAGATCTGTGGAAATCTTTCCTGAAGCATTACTGCATTATAAGACCTGATCTACTTTCAATGAGCTTTCATTCAATATTTTTGGAAAAGTAAAATTTCTATATAACTAAAGATAGAAATGATAAAATGCTCTGAAAAATGTTAAATTGAACATAATAAATTTCCAAAATTTGCACAGTGAGTTCAAGAACAAATCCACAGAGTATAGATCTGCAGCTTGATCTTTGATTTAAAAAAAAAAATAAACAGTGTCTAACTGAAAACAAAAGGTCTAGTTGCTGAAATATTTCAGAATGGGTATCCATCAATTTTACTTGTCAAAACCATGTCAAGAAATCTCGAGAAATTATTTCTTTAAATATATTGATTTTCTTTTCTTTGTTAAAAATTGTGCCACTATCTCAATCAACAAATCAGAAAAATGCTACGATTAGAAAGTCCTCTTATATATGGATGGCATCTAAACCATGTCTGTTTTTGACACAATCATATGTTATTGGTTTTATCATCTTGCCTTCAAAAGCCCAAAGGGATTACGAATCACTACAAGATATCAGCAGCTTAGAGATGTAGGAAAAGCAAACTGTACTATATACCTAAAGGCAGAATGCCAGGCCCCAACAGGTCCATTTTAGTAGCAAAATAACTAAAACTGACAAAAAGGCTATTTGGCTTCACAAAGGCCATTATTTTCTTTGCATATATTCTAAAGAGTAATTAAATTGTAAGTAGCATTAGAGTTCTTATTCAGATCAGTAATAAAAAGACTGGGTAAAATAGCCTGTCATATGATCTCTTTCTAAGTGAGAAGATAAAAGTAAATTGTAAAATGAGAGCCTCACCTGAGACTCTTGCTAGAAATATGATTTCGCTGAATGAAGATCAGGAAATCATCTTCTACTAAGGAAGCAGTCTGAATTCCACTCAGGGAATTTGCTCTAAGAAACAGTTGTAAGGAAGATACATTAGCATTTAAAGAAGCCCTTTTGAGTCGGAATGCAGAATGTCACCAAGGAAAGATTAATCCTTATGCTACATGTTCCTATGAGTGTTGGTTATGAAGAGTTCGAACACGTCAATATCCCCAAATATATACTGAAATGTTAGCTAATCTCATATTGCTGCAAAGGTCAGATGTTTTGCTCTTCTATTCTTTTATCTCCAACCACTCCCTACCGCCTGAATGGCTTAAAATATCAAATTCATTTTGAATCCTCACAAGCCATTTATTAGGTATTTTCCTTTATCATTAAGGATGTCACTATTTTCAGAAATAAAACTTGAATGTTGGCTTCAAATAAGCATTCATTCAAATTCTAATTAAATTACTTTGCTGAAACCCATTTGGAACAATTAGTTATTGAAGCCACTAGTAATCAGAGATTACATACAGTGAATGTTCATGTAGTCTAGAATTTTGAATAGGTTGTACAATTTGCAAGAATGACTACTTGGGAAGCATTAAAAGAGAACAATTTTTTGCTGCTTTAAAATGAAATTTATAGAGATTGTAACTTCAAAGGTGTCCAAATCTCCTCTGTGTTTGTGTGTGTGCATGTGTGCGTGGTGTATGTTGGTGAAAGAGGTTTGAGTGAGAAGGAAAATGGGTAGACAGAGTGTATGATGAGCTTAAGGAAGAATGAAAGCTACATGGTATATGGAAAGCAAGAATGTGATTATGGTATAATGGCATTGTCAAGAGCAAGTCCCAATGGCAGGCAAATATTCTCATGCTCCAATCACAATTTAACTAAGCAGCTCATTCTATATCTCAGACTCACTCAAGTTCCAAATCATTGTAATTGCAAAGCTGACTTGGTAATTCAATATTATTTTGATGACAGTGAAAAAATTCATCAAATCCTTGCTTTATTTTTCGGGTTCCTCCCATACTTGTCCAGCCCAGTTTTCTTAGCCATATCTGTTAATATAGGCCAAACTGGCTGTATAAATACTGAGAAAATGAGAAACCATTTTCTTAATAAGAATTTAAATATGCAATCTTCCTAGCAAGAATGAGTTTTTGAGCAAGATTATTGAAGAAGTAAAGGAGCATAGATAAAAAATTAAGAGTACTTTTCAGGAAGGACATTAAAAATGAGTAAAGATGCAAACCACAGGTCTTTTGCAAAAATGTTACGATGTAATTAGCTCTTTTATTAAAGATTTTATGGGTTTATTTTCAAATATCTCCTCTTTGAAATCTAACCTCTTTATTAGTAGAATACTTCACATGAAGTTGGCTTGCATCTCTAATGGCTTTAATGCTTAATATCCACATTTGAAAATCCCCCTTTTTGTTCCTGTTTATAGCTTCTGTACTCATCTCCTATTGGACTCGTTTCCTATAGCACTGTAAGCTTCTGAAATTATCCAGAAGGATGTGTGTCTAATTGGAATAAATTCTGGATCACTTACTATGGCCTCCAATGATATTCCATAATCATGTAGTAGCATAAATGTGAAATTTCATCATGAAATTTTCCTCTACTCTTTGTCACATTTTAATAAAAGTTCTACATATTAGCTAGAGGGTGTTTTTTTTTCTATTCACTCCTTTTACAAACAGAGATTGAGAGAGAAAAAAATGACTCTGCCTTATATACATGTATTCCTCGAGATACTATCTTACCCAGAAGTCTACACTTTATTCTCACAAGTTGCCTTTCCTTAACTTCACAAACTTTTCTTTTTCTTTTGGTAGTGCTAGAGATGGGACCCAGGCCTTGCTCATGCTAGGCAAGAGCTCTACCACTGAGCTTCACCCCAGCCCTCATGGACATTTTGAATACTAAATACAGCTTCCTGTGATGCATTTTGGACTTTTCTAACTCAATTCTATGAATTTTTCTTTGGATACAGTCTCCTGAACTTTCTTAAAATTGTCCTGCCTGAAGAGAACAGCTCTGTAAAGTCTCTAGAGAAAACTGCTGCATATGATGCAAGTCAACAAGTGAAATAAAATGAGAAAGTAGCAATCACTACTCCAAAATTTGCACATCAGGTGTGATCAGGATGCTTCATGTCATAAACTTACAAACTTTGTTTTAAGTTCAAAAGTGATGGAGACAGTGATTTGGGGGACACTGATACTATTAAAATGGCTATTTCTACCCATAACCAAATCCATGAGCCTCACTGTTTTGTCTCCTCATTAACTGGTTGCTGCTTTCTTCCTTTAGGCTCACAAGCTAGAAGGGAAAGCTGACAAAAAGTCATCCTGTTCAAGGCTCAATATCTTGAAAAAGCGCTGAATCAGCAAATTAGTAAACAGATTATGTAAATAGAGCTTCTGAACCAAGTGCTGACATTTAAGTATCAAGGCTTACTCAGCCTCAGGGTCTTCAATTAACTGTGGCATATTAAAGGTAGAGGGCTAAACCATTTGTTTTCAGGGTGAATCATGGGTTTATCCAGAGATTGTATTAATTAGTTCATAAAAACATTTATGTTACTGTCATGTTGCCAAGGCAAAGGAAAAGAGAAAAACAAAAAGAAAGAAAAGCTTTCTATTCAAACATTAAAATCAGGGTCTCCCTGGAGAAACAGTATAAATGCAGTACGCAGCAATTTAGAGGTGATCTGTACTTGAAGTACTTTCTTTTCACATTTCACACAAATTTCAGCTTCTGCCACGTCAGGAGTTACTTTTTCTGGGGTTATAGTATTCAGCCGTGACTATGTGTCATCTGGAGCATGAAAATTCCTTTCCTTAAAACTGTTCTGGTCCATGAATAATTATAAACCATCCACCCAAATCCTGCATCATAGAGAGGGGGACAAGACATTGTTACACCACAGAGAGTCTTCTCTGTACTTTTTCTGACTTGGAAACCCCAGAATGGTCTATATTAACAATGGAAAACACAGTCCTTTGCTACAAAAGGAATACCTGTTTCTTAACAAATGATGATTTATCATTTTAGGATGGAAAGCTGAATTAGCAAACCAATAAAAATGGCTAAAAGTGTGACCACTTTTCCTGGCAATTATAGATGTGACAGATTCATTTATCTACCTGCACAGAGCTTTAATTTACACTGGCACTTAACAGTTAATTGTTGAAGTGCTCTTTTCTGCAGTATTGAGTTTTTATTTTTAGGGTATACTGAAAGAGAAATCACTTTAAAGTAAGCAAACTATGCCATTAATTATCCAATCAAAACAATATTGAAAAATGCCAAAGGAAAGAGATAACAGAGAAAAGAAGGTAAAGTATAATTTGTGTAAAGAAATTAAAACATCAATTATTGAGCGTTTAAATGCTATCATCCTATTATTTCTGGACCAATGGATGAAAAAGTTTACAAGAAGCCTTTACGATATATTTTTTTTAAAATGTCTTCATGTCAATGAAATTAGTATTATTGATTTGTATTCTACTTTAGAGTTGAAGCATCATGAAAAACAATTAACCAAAATCTTACCATTAAGAATATTCCATATACTTCAACTTTCTATCTTATGTGTACTTATTATCATACTGTTTTGATACATGTTCTCTTTAAATTGCTAATCTATGAAACTGTCTTTTATAAATGTCTTAAATAAGTTAACTAATGGTAAGAAAGGTTCTTAAAAATCCATTGATATTAACAGCTTTCATGCTATCTGCCTGAAGAACATAAAAAGATGGAGCAAGAACTTCATCAATTCCCAAATTGTTTATGTATCAAGCCGTTAAGAATTGTCAGAAGAATTTTGATAAGATAAATTTGTAAGCTTAAATTTTGTTTTATTATGTCACTCCAGATTTAATATTTATATCAAAGTCTTGTCCCTAGGCTTTGGTAAATATCTAGCACCTTAAATTTCAAAAATGACACATTCGTTATGTATTCAGCTGGAGGAGAAGAGATCATCAATTCTACACAGGGATGGTCTGGAAAACTCAGGACCAGACAATTCAAACAGGAATCCTGACTTCAACTTGTTTTCTAAGTACTTGTAGGCAAATGACTTAACTTCTACATGCCTCCATTTCCTTTTTTTTTTTTTTTTTTTTTGTACCAGAGATTGAACTCAAGGGCATGCGACCCACTAAGCCACATCCCCAGCCCTATTTTGTATATTATTTAGAGACAGGGTCTCATTGAGTTGCTTAGTGCCTTGCTTTTTTTCTGAGGCTGGCTTTGAACTGATCCTCCTGCCTCTGCCTCCCAAGCTATTGGGATTACAGGTGTGTGCCACTATGCCCTGTCATTTCCTTAACTTTTAAAGGGGGAAAACACTGCTTTCCTCACTGTGTGTGTGTGTGTGTGTGTGTGTGTGTGTGTGTATGGGTGTGTGTCCACATGCTCTGGTTTTTAGCTATTGTTCTTTATAGGTCCTATACTTCTATACATCTTTCTCAGATTTCCTTCCATTAAGATTTTCAAAATCAAACCATCAGATAAAGAATTACTTTTATGAGCCAGGAGCTTATTAAGTCTTATAAAGATGAGCAAATTACCAGCTCTGTCTACAAAAAGACCCTCAAATTGAACTTCTACCCATCTGCTTTCTTCTCTGTCTTTCTTCCTGCCGCTTCTGAATGTATTTTCCTAATCTTCTCAACAACTGCCGATTATCTCCTTCAGCCTCGCTGTCTGTGAGCCCTCGGATACTCTAGGTCCTCTTCTCTTGATCCAGTGCTTTACAAACACAGCCTCCACTTCGCCATTCAGTCGGTGCCCTTTGTGAGTCAAGCTTAGCTCTGATACCTCCTTCTCCAGGGACAGACAGATGTACCAGGTGCCCCAAGGATCAGAGATTCATTTTCCTTGCCCAGAGCCATTATTTCAAAAGTAAAATCCAAAAGCAATATCTAAGCACAAGCAAGAGGGAGGCTGTGAATGTCCACTCAGGGATTTAAAAGAGCACTAAATTTTCCTGCTATTGAAAATACCTCTTCTAAAGCAAGCTATTAATATAGGTCCCCCAAGAGCAATGGATTCATACATTCATTCAACTGAGCTCTCTTACTGATTTTATTCTACTTTCTACTACCTCTTGATCTATAATATGTATATTTACCAAATTGTGCTTTCTTTTTAAAATCAGGATTTTCAGATTGGAAAGAATCTTGCATATGACCTAGAATAAGATGTCCATTTTACATTTCTAATTTAGTATGAGTCAACTGAGGCTCAAAGAGATAAGAGAGAAAGAATGTGGTTAGTCCTGAGCTGGACCATGAGAATAAGGAGTCACACTATATGAATGGGGGACAGAGAAATGGAAAGAGTCTGAGTCCTTAAGGATTTCACAAAGTAGAGATGATGTGCAAACCCTTACATTCACCCGAGAACAGAATGAACTCCCCACTGTACCCTCTAGTTTAATAGGTTTGTATGTGTGTTCCCTATTACTTGCTGCTGAATTCAATTTCAATTTAAGAGTATGGATCAAACTTTATTCAAACATCCCCATATTCCTTGATATGGAAATTATCTTCAGTTCTTTTCTTTCTGTGAAGAAAGTATGTTGCAATGAATATTCTAGTTTTTGTATTATAATATTCTACTGTTATAATAATGTAGAGATTCCCAGAAATACAACTATGAGGTTAAATAGTATATAATTTTATAAAAATCTTACAAAATTCCACCCTTAGAAAGGTGGTACTAAGTTCCAACAGGACATGAGATTAACCTCCTTCCCACAGATTTTCTAACACTTCACACATGTCCCTTTAGTTTGTTTTCATTCTTTTGACTCTGTTGGAAAAAATAAATGAATCTCATTTGCTCTGTTAAAATGTATTTTTCTAATCACTTGTAAAATTTCACACTTTTTATGTTTATATAGACTTTTTATTTCTTTGTGAATTGCTTATGCATCACCTCTGAATATTTTTATATGGAATTAATGGTAAGAACTCTTTTTTGAGATAAAGCTATTAACCCTTTAATTTTTACCTAGGTAAAAATTAACTTATGACTGTTTTACTAGGTTAATGGCTTGAATTTTATTTATAATTTTTTCTTTATAGTTCCTGCCAAGCTTAGTAAGACATGAATTACAAATACTATTGTTATGGATTACTTCTCAGTAAATTAAATTTATTTTCTAATGTAGCTTCCTTCCTTTCTTTCTCTTTTTCCTTTCTTATTTATTTATTTTGGTGCAGGGCTATTATAATGATCTACATTTTTGTTGTTGTCTAAATGTCTAGTCATTTGCTCCAGGATAATTCATTGGTCAGTACATCTTTCCACACATATTAAAGTTTTGCCTTTATAATACATAGTGTAGTACAACAATTTGTTTTGAGAACTTTATAAGACATTTTTTTATATTTAACAGAAAAAGTCTCATCCTCACTAGTCTTCTTTCAATTTTTTCCTTGGGTATATTTGAATAATAATAAAATTTGAACACAATAATTTTATACTATTATCTGAATATCTTAGTTTCTTTAATTTAAAAAGATCACAGAACTATCTCACTAAAATCCATTAAATTTCACAAGTGTGAAATTGAAAAGCGAAGCAAACACTTATGTAATAATTGGTGTGTATTAGTCGTTTATAATAAAATGAGTAAAATCAGGCCTCCTTGGTTCAGCTACCAGAGACCTCTTAAAAACACCCAATTCATAGTATCACCAGAGCCTAAGGGACTTCTCAGTCTTACACTGCTGATCCTGTTGGTTTTTAATCATTGACTGGGCACATTTCCTACATATGCGAAACCAATTGTAAAGAAAATGCTCAGTTTAACTCTTGATCTGATCATAGTAGTTCTTTTAAGAGACCAGAAGTCTAGTAAGGAATCATTTGACAAGACATTTCCCCTTGCTGTGGCCTCAATTCCAGCTGAGTACTCTTAAATACAGTCTCTACCTCAGTTCTTCTCTGAGAAACACTGCAGCTTTCCAGGGACATTTAATCTCTACAGGGTGCATCAGTACAAGATGCTAGCGCTTCCTGTCTTTTAGTAACAGAATAGGTAGTTCATTCATACGAAGTTGGAAAGAGTTACCCATGAATTTGACTCCTGGCTCTATCATTTACTAGTCGAGCAAACCTGGAAATATTTGTGATTCTTTTAGAATTTTAGCTTAATCACCAATAAAACAAGAGTGATGATGTCTACTTTGTCAAGCCATAGCGTGAATTAAATAGAACAAAAAGAATAAATGCCTGGTCCAGTGCCTCACTCTCTACCTACAGTGCACACTGACGTCACTCCAACTGCACATCTTCCCAATCATGTCTCTCATGATAAGTTTGACATGTAATATAAGCAATATTGTCCAGGAAAAATAAGTTAGATCATTCTATCATCACAGTAAACACAACATACAGAAAGTCAGATGAGGAAAAAGCTGAGTTTTGAACTTTAAGTAAATGCAACTTTGGGTTAAAATTCTCTTAATTCCTAGAGTATTACCAACTCAAGTTTTATACAGATTTAAACATTTTAAATCGATAACTAGTCACATTTAATGAAACTTACCTACTTCTATATCAGACACTACTTGTATTATACCAAGTCTTATAGATGGGAAAAATACATATACATACAACATATATAAAATAGCAGAGTGTAGATTCTGTTAGCCACTTATATTGATTTGTAAATTGCATGAAATCCTAAATCAAAAAATTTAGCTTCAAATGAAAATATACATGATAGAAAATTTGGAGCAATTAAACCATTCTGAGATTCTAAAGAAACACTTAAAATGATTTCACTTCTGACCAACTATATGTATGTAGGTGAATAAAGAGTTATTCCAGGTCCATTGTGCACCTTAGATTGCTAATACACACAAAATAGACTATAAAACTCTAGGAAAGTTCATAGAAATTAAATAAAGCACCAGATAAACAGCTTTCAGCATTTCTTAAAATACAAACAAAAAACCCCATAAGAATAAATACATAGGAGTAAAGAAAGGTATTAAAACACATTTATTTCTTAAAGACATCACTAGATGCTTGTTTATATGTGGTTGGTATGAACAATTTGGATTTTCTAGATTTTTGTAGAAAAAGCTTCCACAAACAAAATAACCTTGAGTGAAAAGCAACAAAGCTTATAATTTTTTTAATCTTAGATGTGGCATAATATAAATACTTAAGAGTATGCCTGAGGAAATGAAGTTTTGTTCCTTCTTGTTTGTTTTTTCTTATACAATTTCTTTGGTTCAACAAAAAGCCTTCAAAAATCTTCTCATTTTAACTGCTTACAAAATAATAATCACCTACAATTTTTGTCACTGTTCTCATAATGAGGTGAAGCTCAGTTCAAACTACTTACATAAGCAAAGTCAATAATTCATTGTCCAGCTTTTGCCCATAAAATCGACCTGTGTGAGTCTCTTTTGTAATTCATGTCAGAAGAAAAATACTAAATATTCTATTGATGTCATGCCCAAGTTTGTACTTTCAATGAGAAAACTGTTTAACAAACATCATTTTGCTTTGTAAAACTTTCAATTTATATTTAGAGTGTTTTCTTTTGGAAGAAGAATTATCTCATTAATATTTTCTTCTTTGATCTCAAAACTCCCTTGAATGTCTTCATCTCTCCACCCTTCATGCCTTTGTTCTATTTTACATTCGAATCAGCCACTTCTTGGGTTCTGCAATGAAGGCCAGAGAGGGCTCATTGACTCAGATATTGCATGCCCCCTTCCCTTTTCACCTTTGATCCTTCTAAAACCCATTCATTGCTTCCAGATGATCTTTCTAAAACCTGGTTCAAACCTCATTGCTGTGGAACTTATAAAATCCTAATTCCCTTAACTCCCCTAGACACACACACACACACACACACACACACACACACACCCCTAGAGAATAGAGTACAATATTCTTAGCAGAGCAGAAAACATGCTTTTAGCCTCATCTCTTAGCACTGCCTTGAGGGCAAGTCTGTGATCCAATCAAGTCTGCTCATTTGTCCCAAGCACAGCATCTATGCATTTATCTCTTGCCATAGATGGCTTTGTATCAGAGCATTTGTTTTCTCTCCAAGATGAGATAGCTCCTGAGTGACTCCTTATTCTAGTGATAACAAGTTTGGCCATGACATCTGCTGTATCCAACAAAATGAGACTGACATTGGCATTTCACTTTTCCAAATAAAAACTTTGGCAGAAAGCAAATAGATTTCTCTAATTCTCTATTTCCTCATCAGTAACAGGGCAAATAACAGAAGATAATACAAAGTGTCTAACACAGTTCTCAGAACAGAGTAGATACTTAAAAATGTTTTAAATATTTTATTAATTGTATTTTAAGGATAATCATTAATTTCCAAGTTTGTTAGAACAAAAAATTATAGAAATAGTATATTCAGGCAAGGATTGAACAGGTAATAAATAATTCGTGGTGATTACCCATCATTTTCAAGACAAATTGAATATCTCTAATTTTTTTTTTAGATAGAAGTTCTCATCAGACTCTACAGGCATCAAGGGGCAGAGAAATAGTGGTATGGCTTTTGAGAGGTTCTGGTAAATAGTGGTATAAAAGGCTGGCTTATTTCCCTAGAACTAGACTTCTGTATTTTGCATATAAGGACACATGAGAAGAACCAGTCTCAGACACAACACAACCTAGCATTTATTTTTTAATAGTAATGACATACATTTATTGAGTGCCAATATTTGCATAAGGTAGAAAAAGGAGACTGAGTCCAGTTGATCAGCTCTCCTATCCAGTGTTCAAAAATTACATCAGCTTTAAGATCTTGAAGAATGCTCACACAGTGACATCAAACACATTCAACATCTTCATGGAGCATGATTATCTACTCTTTTTGGAGCAAAAGAATGATGGAAAGGAGATAAGAACAGAGCCTCATTCACATCTTATATATAATCTATCTTCTGAACCACAGGTATGCTTGGCAAGGAAAATCATTGTCCAGTAAACAGTAAAGTCAACTAGGGAAGGATGCTCTTGTATTTCTACATCCATTGAACTGTACCTCCCAGTTTATGTAGTATCCAATTTACACCACTCCTCTACATGATGATCAGTCAATAACACATAAAATAGTTTGAGAAGCTATTGAAGTTTTTAGCTTTGAGAATCATAGGTCCTATTTGTAAATGGAAGAGTTGTTGAGTTTTTGTATATGTAACTAGTTTACAAGATAGATATACATATTTTTCTTTTGTCACATGCTAAATTGAATTTTTACCACACCTTCAAACATAGATTTAGAACTTATTAGAATCTGATTGAAAGATCAGTTCAAGTTAAATAGCTTTGTTTCTCCTCAAATAGAAAAGGGGTGTTCACTAGTTTTAACAATAAATTTATTGAGAATTTGTTAATCAATATTTCAAATTCAGTAGAGCATACTGAAGTCACAAATGTTCCCCTTTTATTATTCTTTCAGAGAGAATTTTATATTTGTATAGCTTTTTTTGTCTTAACAGTATCTTATATATTTGCTGAAAGACTAAGTATGTCTGTGTGAGTGTGTGTGTGTGTGTATGTGTGCATGGTCTTGAATGGGCATGCATGAAAAAATGAGACTGAGTAGAACAACTTAAGAACAAATGAGATTGAGGTGGTTTTGACTGTGATAAGAGAACTCTTCTAATAACATTACTCTGAGATTTACTCTAAGAATGTCACTAGAATAAGATTATCCTGGACAGGATAACACGTTAAATCATTAGCATCCACTCTCTGCCCTCTTGTGGTGAACATTGCCAGCTGCCATATGAGATTAAGGTTATGAATCAATCAGCAATATTGACAATGTACAATGTTCCCAACACAGTGTTTATTAAAACGAGTGTGGATCAGTATTAACATAATATTTCAATTTCTCTTAGTGATACTTTAATACAATTTTAAATATAACTACTTTAATTTTGCAATTGTATTATTCAAACCACTTGTATAAAAGTGCCTGATTGGAAATAAACCAGGAGATTTAATTACAACCCCCAGATGCAGAAACAGTCTTCCACTTTTTCATAATCTGTTCACTGTAATCAGGTGGCTTTGTTGTGCTTGTTTAGAAATACAAAGAATTTGAGAAAATCAGTGCATTGCATAATTGCTGCATTTATCTACATTTATCTGCTGTATTTTGGATTACTTAATGCTGGACAATTGTGCCTTGAGGCATTGATTTACTTTTCAGACGTTGCATTTATTTAAACATTAATTGAATGTCTGCATTTCTTTTTATGCCACACATATCATTAGAAGCACTTTGCCACTCTTTTGTAGAAAGGAAGGCCTGCCATTAAAGCTTTATGAAGCTGCTTATATAATATGATTATAGGGAAGATAAGAAGTATATTTTATAAGCTGCTGTCATAAAACACCTTCTGAGTTGCTTAGTGATTAGTCTAAAATGCTACGTTGTCAATTTATTAATTTCCCTGGTATTCCTTTGATGCTCTAGTGGTTGTATTACTGGGAGTGTCTTGGAAGGATGTGAGAGAGCTCACACATACTATCTCCCAAACTCTCTTATTCATTCACACTTGATGGTTCTCACACTCTTTTTCCTTTTCCCCCTGAACCACATATGATTCAATCTGTACACAGTCTATGTGGGAAATGATTCCTCTTCAAGATCATCAGGAATAGCCATAGGCTGTGGATATTGGTGCTTGGGGCCTTTCTGTTTGCAAAAGGGTGAAGAAGAGCTTCTTAATGGGGCAAAGAAGAGCTAATGATGCTTGCAATAAATCTAATATGGATATAATTATAATCAGATTTACTAATTTTTACTAATGATAAAGTTTGCCAACTTAAATGAAATCTTTAATTCGGTTCATTTCTTCTTCTGCCTTTTCCTTGGGCAGACCATCTGATCACTTGGTTTTAATCAGAAGAAACCAAGATAGGTTAGGCTATGATGTGCTAAGGAAATTCCAAAATCTCTCCTAGGATAGCACTAGTTTTTTTTCTCTCAAATATCACATGCCAGTGTGTGTCTGCTAATCACAGTTACCCAACCTGATGGAGGCTGGTCCTTTACCACTGTTGCCAATTCTAGAATGAGAGGGAGTTGGGAAGCCTCCCACTCAAGAAATTAAATGATATGGCCTTGAAGCAATCTAAACGAATTCTGTTCACAGTCACTGAACAAAACCATAAGGACCTAAGAAGCATAGTGTTTTCACATACCTAGGAGGGGGGCAATCTATAGATATTCAGTAAACAGTATCAATGACTACCACATTCACTCTTCCAAACTGGTGCACTTCCTAGGATCCTTTGCAACACTATTTCTCTGCATCCTCTACTTTGTTCTTTCTTCTAATTTTTCTAGATTTCTACTGAGTTGATGTCTTTATCCTTCTCCTTTACACTTCCATTAGCTTTAAACTAGTTAATATTCTAGAGTAGTACATAGGCACCTAGTCAGAGCTGTAACACAGAGCTATAGGCACCCTGGAAGTAAAAAAGCAGCATCTCTAGCTCAGAGTGGTAGAGTTTAGAAAGCTTCCACAGGGATGATACTTGAATTTGAACACAGAGATGAGAGGCTATTTTATTACTCGTAAGAGTAAGTTTAGGCACAAGAAGATGAATGCAAGAACATGCAAATGCCTCAGCAAAGCCATCCAAAATCCATATTCTCAGGAGTCTGATAGGATCTCGTAGCTCATGTACCTACTCCTTAAGTAAGAGAGAGTTGAACATTGTGATTGCCCATATCACATTATTGTAATCAGGAAGGTTGGTTTCTACCAAAGAGAAAATAAAAGAAATCAAGAGAAAAAAATGAGAATTAATGGGAAAAATATAGATATCAATATCAAAATAATCAGGGTCTAGAAAATCCAGTGTCTGGCTTTCACTCTCAAGGTGATGTAGAGTGAATTAAGCAATATAAGAATCAATTAATAGATTTAGATTATAGTTTTAAAAGGTCTCTCTCTCACCACATGGATAATTCATGTTGGATTCAGGGGAACTTGAAGCAGCGAGGCTTCCTAGGGGGCTATTGCTATCATTTAGTTGAAATTGGAGAAGGAACAACAGTAACAAGGAAGAGGAACAGAAGGAAAGGAAAGGAGGACAAAGATTCCAGGGAGGTGGAGAATGTATGATGAGCAACATGATGACAGCATCCACAATGGAGCTCATGCAAAGGGAAACACAGGCTGACAGATCCTCTGCTTTGGGAGATGAGTGGACACCAGTGATTACAGTGGAAAGGAAACAGGTTTCCATGGGATGGTGGATGTGGCCATAAGCTCAGTTCTCCCACAGCCAACTCTCGGCACCATGTGTCCTGAAATAAAATATTTTAAAGAACAAAACCATTTATTTATAGATAAAAAACATAAGCTTATGTCACACCATGTTTTTATCAATAGTACTAGGGGTTGAAACCAGAGATGTTCTACCACTGTCACATCCTAGGCCTTTTTATTGTTTTATTTTTACATAGCTCTTGCTAAGTTCCCAAGGGTCTCACTAAGTTCTCAAGGCTAACCATAAACTTTTGATCCCCCTGGTTCACCCTCTTGAGTAACTGGGATTACAGGTACATGCCACCATGCCCACTGGGACACACTGTTCTTAAGGGTGAGGTCCTTACTGCATATTTAATTTGTGTTAGATTGGATTTAAAAGAATATATATTTATTATATATTGTATAAATAAGCATATATGTGTATGTTTATATATATATGAATATAATGCATATATAAATATATATACATATATGTGTGTATGTATGTGTGTATATATATATATTTTTCCCTTAAAGCTTTTATATATATAAAAAACTTTAGACAGACATATATATATAAAAGCTTTAAGGGAATATTTCAACAAAAGTAACCTTTGAGAATAGTATAAAATCACCACACTATTGAGCACCAATATATAAAACAGTAATTGATAGGTTAAAAAGCATAATTTTTTAATGAGGAAAGAAAAAAAATCCTTTTATCTGCATTCCTACCATTAAATGTAGAACTGCATTTATACCATCACAGCATCCACTAAGAGTACCTTTAGGCTCTTTCAGTTTCAAAAATTCTTATTCTTCCCCTTAACTAAGTCCATAAATTAACATAAGTCCCAAGTTATATGGGCTTCTGAGATTTCATAACCAATTTCTGCATTTTCTTTTACAGACATACTCTTGAAGCTACATACAAGTCACACATATAGACATATACTTCTCTCTCTCTCTCTCTCTCTCTCTCTCTCTCTCTCTATATATATATATATATATATATATATATATATATATTACATACATACACACACACAAATACATACCTACACATACATACATATGCATGGATGTACACACACAGGCATAGATACTTCTCTATTCTTATTCATTTAGAAAAGTTGAAAACATCATATCCTTTATTCCTACATGCTTTAGTATGCATTTCCAAAAATGAGACATTCTCTCACCTAACCAATTTTCAAAGTCAAATATTAAAATTAATACAATAATATTATCTAACTCACAGTCCATATGTATTTGTAAAATTGTCTTAATGATGTCCTATATTATTTTGTTTTCTGATCAAGGATTCAGTTCAGATTAATGAATTGCAGTTTTGTTATATTTCTTAGGGTTTCTTTAATGGATCATTTTCTTAGTCTGACTTCACCTTGACATTTTTGAAGTAAATAATATGGTATTTTGGAGACTGACAGACATCCCATACAAGTGATTCCATGGCCCTTTGAGTCCCTTATGTCAGGGAATACTCATTATCAGTTTGTCTCAATTGATGATAACTGCTCACTTGACTAAAGTAGTTCCTACCCAATTTTCTCCCTCTATAATTTTATATATTATTTTAAATATTTATTAAGGTGATTTCCAATGATAAGTAGTAAAAGATTATTTTCAATTTTCAATAACCTAAGGAGATTTTTTAAATTAATTTTTAACACAAAAACATACTTACATATTTATTTAGCAATTTTATTTATAATGAACAAAACATGGAAGCAATTACTATGTTCTTTAGTAGCTGGATGAATAAACTGTGGCATATCCAAACAGTGAAATATTATTCCGTGCTAAAAAGAAATGAGCTATTGGGCCATGAAAAGATATGGGGGAATCGTAAATGCATTTGCTAAGTGAAAGAAGTCTACATGCTGTATGATTCCAAATATATCACATTCTGAAACAGATGAACTATCCTTGAACTGCCAAAGGATCAGTGGTGGAAGGGGTTACGGTGGAGGAGGGAGGAAGAGTCAAAGCACAAAGTGTCTTTAGGGCAGTGAAAATGCTCTGTATGATACTACATGGTGGATCTATGCCATTATTTAAATCCCTAGCTTGTGAAACACCAAAAGTTAATTCTAAAGTACACTATCCATTGTGGGTAATATAATGTGATGATGTAGGTTTATTGACCATAACCATTGTACCACTCTGGTGGGGGTGTTAATGATGAGGGAGGTTATTCATGTGTAGGGGAAAAAGTAAATAGTATACCCCTACACGTTCCTCTCAATTTTTCTGAGAACTTGCAAGTGCTCTAAAGCCAACTTTACTGTCATGACTGTACAAAAAATCAGAAGCAGACCAATGTATGATAGTTTAATTCAACCAGACAAATACTTGTTGAGTGCTGCTCTTTGAGAGATCATAGTTGATTCAAAGATACTTTGAACAGGCTATGATTTAGTAAGGAGCAAAGAGTTTCGTGAATGGCTATTCTACTTCATGTTAGTACCAAGAGTCGCAGGAGATGTGCAAGTAAATATTATTCATACTAAATAGGAGATATTTAGTCAGATTAGGACTAAATGAAGTCCTTAAAAATATGAAGTTTGGGAGAAAAGTGTTTCCAATAGAGTGAAATGCAAAAGTAAGGAACATAAATGAATAAATACATCAAAGATAAATGACAGATGGCTAAATGGACAGATTTAAAAGATCTTGAAAATATTTAGGAAATAGGTAAACCTGTTTGAGAAATGTGTTACATGATCAACAGTAAATCTGTACAGGTATGTTGGGTAGAGAGATATGTAGAGGACCCTGGATCATAAAAATAGAAAACTATGCTTTTTCATCCAGTAATGAAGAAATATTGAAAGCATTTCAACCAAACAGAGCTGTGAAAAATCTGTGTTTAGAAATGGGAATGGTTTTAGAAGTTTCTGGTGGTTGAGAGATAAATTAGAGTATGACACAGCCCAGATGACAAATGATAAAGGTCATTGCTATGATGGTGGCCATGAGAATGATAAATTCCACATTTGTTATGGAGCTAGACACCTGAAGAAGGATGAGCATATGTGGGTGTGATAGACACTGCTGCTCACCCACATCCCATTTATACCACTGATACATCAATCCATCAGCTACTGTGACTATTACCTCAAAGATACCTTGTGTCTGCCTTCTGCTGAATGGAAACAAGGTTGCTTGGTAACTTGCCCACCCCATCTTTGGAGGAGCCTAAAGTGAGTTATTGATTAATATTGAGGCACAGCAGCCCAAATCATTCTTGGTTTGGTTTATGCTTCAGAATTGTGCTTCCCTCCCTCATCGACCCAAGAACACATTCTTGCTACACTCTCTTCTCTTCTCTAGCCGACATCTTACTTCTTTCCAGGTAGTTCTTGGAGAGCTCACCCTCAATAAATCACAACATCAAATCCTTGTCTCTGCGTCTCATTCTCAGGAGTCCAGTTTAATATGGTGGGTGGGTGCTGCCTTTGGTAGTAGAGCATAAATCATCTAAATAACAACCATATATAATAATGCATATATAAGGGAAAGAGACTAGTTCTAAAGGAAAAGTACTTAGTTTAGTGAGGGAATTTTGCTTTGGTAGTGCCCATTTTGAAATTTAAAAATAACATTTGCAAAATGAAGACCTTCATCTTGCAAAGGAGGTAAAACACAGAGAGATGGTAGAAAGAAAGTAATGAGAGAAGGAAATCTCAAGGATGAGACAACTGAGAAAAAAGAGAGTAAGTCTAAGGGCCCTTAATTTGATTAAACTACAATTTTTAGATATAAAAAGGAAAAGGAACAGGTGGAGGCAATTCATAGGAATTCGTCTCCAAAGGAAATGAGATTTCCAGACAGGCACAACTTATAACATGATAAGGAGTCAAACAGGATAAAAACAAAAAGTGAATATTTCAGACCATGAAGAAAATGTTGAGGTGATTAGAATACTCACTTCTGGGTCTGGGTGGATGAAAAAACCAAGACTGCAAGAGATAACATGAAAGATAAAGATATGATTGTTTGTGCCTAAAATTTACTAGGTTGCATACTTCACGAAATGCTGCTGGGTCTCACTAGTACTCCCAGGACAGGGGAACATGAGGTTAAGCAGCAGATGGGCTGTACAGAGGTATAGGAGTGCTCACACTGATTCCTTCTCTGAGGCTTCAAAGAGAAGATTTTAGAAGATATTTTGTTCCTAAGGGTTTGCTTTCTAATTTGCTTTTATCATACTGATTCCCATAGTCTATTTTCAGAAAGAAAATGCAGTTTATTAGATTTTGATAATAAGTCAAATGAACAATTTAAGGACACATAGACACACATACACACACACACACACTCAAGGGACATGCCCCTAGACTACAAAGAGAACAGAGGCCTGTAGTTTCTTCCCCCAGCCCCTATAGTCTACTCTTACTTTTATCTTCTCTTTGACTAACCATTTTAGCTTATGCTACTGTTATAGTTTAGATATGAGGTGTCCCCAAAAAGCTCACCTGTGATACAATGAAGAATATTTAGATAATAATGCATTAATTAATTATTCAGTGCATTGATTCCCTGATAGGGATTAACTGGGTGGTACCTCTAGGCAGGAAAGGATGGGGCTGGAGGACCTGGTTTCCTGGGGCCATGCTTGTAGAGTATCTATTTCATCCCTGATAAGCAGAGCACTCTCTCTGATTTCTAGTCTCATGTCCTGAGCCACTTTTCTCCACCATACTCTTCGCTGTGATGTTCTTCTACATTTTGGGCACAGAGCAACGGAGCCACTATCTGTGGAGTGAAACATTTGAAACTATGAGACCCAAATAAATTCTTCCTCCTCTAAAAATATTTTTGTCAGGTCTTTTGGTCACAACAGTGAAAAGGCCAACCAAAATAGCTACAATCACAAAGTACCAGAAACTGAGTAGGTTATAAGGAATAGCAACCTATTTCTCACAGTTCAAGAAGTCCTAGATAAAACAACAAATCTAAAGTATATTCTCTTTGGGGCCTCTTTTATAAAGACACTAATTCTATCTGTGAGTGCTCCACCCTCACGATCCATTTGCCTTTCCAAAGGCCTCCCCTTCAAAAGCCTTCACCTTGGGAGTAGGTTTCCACATGTGAATTCAGGGCTGGGAGATGCACAAGCATTCACTCTATGGCAAGAATCAAAATGGAGCTACCATAGAATCTTATCCCACAAATGCCATTTCTTATAACCTTCACACACTACAAATACTCTCATTTATTCCTAAAAGTCTGTATAATGCTCTATGATTTAAGACTGAGCAAAAGGTTTTGTTTTAAAGTAGTCTGTCACATGAACTTGAAACATTAAAATGTAATCTCCTTAAAGCATTAGTCTCTTAACCATTGTAATTACCTAAAAGGTCAAATAAAGTGTTAAATTTTACCAGCAAGACAAAGCTTTTTCCAGACATTTATATAAAAAAAAATCCAAAACATGTGCACATGATTCGCAAGTAAATTGATTTGCTTCAAAATTATATTTTTAAATGCACACTCTAATAACTAATAGCTTTATTGTATCCATCACCCAGGATTTTCATACCATTAGTATTAAATAACTATCAAATACATTTTAATATGTCCAAACTTTCAAGAAAATCAGTTTTTTGTTTGTTTTAGAGTTGGAGTAGTAATAAAACCCCACTTTCAATTTTTTTTTGAATAAACAATTAATTGCCAGAATGCACTGGAGTGGCAAGTCTGATAACAGGGACTTATATGGGCCAAAGCCTTGCTACTTATTTCCACCAAGGTTGTATTAGACAAAAAGGACAACATGAGTCTGAAGACCTCAGTTTATTCAACTTTAAAAACTGTCAGTAATAGACTTTAAAAAACTAAATTTCTCATTCACTCTATAAAAAAAAGAGCATGGTTAGTTTTATATCCCCTGGATCAATACTAATCATGCTATATAACTAACCCAGAGCACTTGGTAACAAGAAGGAGACGGTAAATCCAATTCCATTTTTGTGAGAGAACTGTAAGTCAATATGTTATGGAGACAAATTTTAAAACACTAATTTTAGGCAAGACTATATGTAATGGAAATACATTTATAATACATCACTTTCAATATGTATATATGGACATTGCACGGGTCTACTTAATGTTAAAATATAATACTTGTCACTGCCAAATAAAACTTGTCTCTCACTCTTGAAAGGTATCACTCTATCTGGTATATTATTTCAAAATACATTCCCATTGCCTTTGCATGTGTAGGAGAATATTTGAGTTTTGAAAGGTTAAAGGGCTGCATGATTTCTGAGTGAAAACATCAGGGTCAAATGTAGTTGGCAAATGCAGGAGAGAGAACAATAGGGAAGTGGTAGAGGTGGAAAGAAATAAAATACAACTTAGTAAGACAAACCCAGTGGAGGAGAGCGGAGGGTGACTGCCAGATTGATTTTGCAAAGGAACATAGGTCAGCTCCCACTGCACACTTCCAACATCAATGGACTCGGTTGTTCATAGCTTTCCTTTCCACATGGAATGTAGGAAGACACACTCATTAAACTGCATGAGCTTTTAAGAGAATGCAGTCACACAACCTCAGCTAGCAAACAATAAGTCCTTTGTGACTTGATGCAGAATTAATTTCTACTCTGATGTTCAATAAGTACATTTAAAAATTTTGCTCACTCCTCTTAAATATAAACTGTATTCAAAAGTATTATATTGACCTAATGAGTTCCTTTTCTTCAAGACCACAAATAAAAACTAAGAATAAATCATTTTCCACCCCTATTGTCCTCAGAGGAAGCAATAAATCACAAATCTTTCAAATTTTTCTTCTAGACCTTAACGGTTCACATCCCTTCTTAGTTCTAATCTCCTGCTATCACCACTTAGTGATTTAAAAGCTCTTGCTTTTTACTCTGAATTACTATGTTCAACTGGTTTCAGCTCTTTTTTTTTTTGTCTACAAATTTTCTTTAGACCCTCTAAAATCATTAAATCTGACTCTTGGCTTATTTTGCATTCATAGACTATCCTAGATTGTTAGAGAAATATATTTCCTGATACCATTCAGAAACTGATCCAGGTTTTTTAAGGAGGTGATTATTTGCCAGGTATGTGAGTGTAAAGGGATGAGGAAGGGGCAAATATGACCCGGGGGCAGACAGATCAGCTGAAAGCAATCATGCAATGGTCTCTCCACAGCATTTAAAACAAAAGACAACAGTATCCTCCTGCCTGAAGCTGCTTTAGCATCAGCCATGCCACCTTTTATCTTAGCCTAAAGTTAAGGCCCTGCTCACTTGTCTAAAATTAGAAGAATCGTGGACATTTAGAACCAGAGTATTAACCAGCTTTCTATTGCTATAACAAAGTACCTCAAAAGAGGAATGGTTTATTTTGTCTCAGTTTTGGAGGTTTTAGATTAAGGTTGGTTGGCTCTGTTGCTTTTGAGCCTGTGGTATGAACATGTGGTGGAGCAAACTGCTGACTTCATGGAAGTCACAAAGCACAGAGAGGATCAGGGTCACACCACTGCCTTCAAGAGCACACCACCATCCAGCTGAGGCTACCCGGATGGTCTTACCTCTTAAAGGTTCTACGGCCTCCCAACAGCACCATGCTCTGGGAGAGAAAAAGCCTTTGGAGGACATTCCAGATTCAAACCATGGTACAGAGTGAATATGAAACAAAATATAAGTAGAAAAATCCCTTAGTTTCCTAGGCAAACAGGGAAAATGGAGGAAGCAGAAGAGAAATTTCTTCTGAAGAGAATGATATTGCTTATTCTTCTTCAAATATCAGTATCATTTATGAACATTGTAAAAAATATGCCAATCTGATTTGCTTTTTAGAAAATTTCATATTGTTTTATATGCATTAAGAACTCATTTTCTGTATTTTAAAGAAAGAGAAAATTATCTTATACATTACATTACATAAATACAAATAATAGCCATAACACAACAACACAGGTAAATTTTCTAAAATTTGGACCCTATAAAATAAGAAAGAGCTCACAAAATAAGGTTTTCATACCTATCTATTCAACCTGAATGATAATCTAGGTTGAATTCAAACTGCACTCAAATTCCTACCCCACATGTGTATTTTATCACATAAAAATGGAAAATAAAGATAAATTACATTCATTCTACTCCATTCACTAAGACAAGAAAAGAGATGTATGCATTTTATGAAGAATGCCAACATAAGAAAGGAAATAAAAGAGGTTTCTGACTCATTCTGATTTAACCAGAAAATAAACTTAATCAGAGCACCTGTTCCACAGGCAGCCTATTTAATTGATGTTTTACTATATTTCTTGGGATTTTAGTTACTCCTTCATGGATAGCAGAACTACTGGAGACAGGCATTACTAAAAACAAAGCAAAGCTCACAGATTCTGTACTTGTTTTCAGAGAGAAGCATAAAAATCAATGAGTTCATCTTTGAACTTTACAATACTTTGTCTTCATTGCACAATGAAGCTATTTCCTGTCTTGTAAAACTATACAAAGCTCATAAAAATAGACTAAAACATTCCTTGCAAAGATCACTGATGACCAGCTACCATTCCTTAGCTGAGTGGTAATTTCGCAAATAGTTTTGTGTGTGTGTCTGTGTGTGTGTGTTTAATTTCTATATATATTTTATTTTTCTCCTTTTTATTTATACATGACAGTAGAGTATAATTGACTTATTTATATAAACATGAAATACGTCTTATTCTAATTAGGATCCCAGTCTTCTGGTTGTACATGATGTAGAGATTCATTGTAATTGCTGCTGACTATCCTCTTCTTATACTTGGGTTTTATAAGGATACATTAACTTTGGGCTGGGATTGTGGCTCAGTGGTAGAGCACTCGCCTACCATGGGCAGGACCCAGGTTTGATTCTCAGCACCACATAAAAATAAAGGCATTTTGTTGTGTCCATCTACAAAAAAGATTCTCTCTCTCTCTCAAAAAAAAAAAAAAAAAAACATTAACTTAAACCTTCCCATAGCTGACAATCTTTACAGCTCAAAACTTCGATTCAACCACATAGGGCCTAATTTCCTCATTGCCATTCTGAACTACATCATTTCAAAGCTTCACTGTTTATTCCTATATTGCCAAATTTTGTTTGTTTGTTATTTTTATTCTGTATTGAACTCCAGTTCATCCTATATAAACTAATAGGATTTTAGTTAACTCCTTCATGCTTTCTCTGATTAATCATTCTTACCTGAAGAAGCATTGTCCATAGCAGAGATCACTTTAAGAATCATCAAGTTTACCATACACCAGTTTTTTTTCTCTTCTCCAGTTTTCTTTCACCTACAAATCCCCCACATTCCTTTAAAAAATCCGAATATGTGTCTTTTCCTCCCTATTCTACCAATTTTTAATATTAACATTTCCAATTTGCATTTAAGTTCCCTTCAAGAATCAATAAATGGGATGGATTCAAACTAATAAGTTTCTTCTCAGCAAAATAAACAATCTGTGAAGTGAACAAAGAGCCTACATGCTGGGAGCAAATTTTTTCCTCTCAGACATCAGATACAGCACTAATCTCTAGGGTTTATAAAGAACCCAAAAAGCTAATCACTAAAAAAACAAATAACCCAATTAACAAATGGGCCAAGGACTTTGAATAGACACTTCTTAGAAGAGGATGTACAATCAATCAACAAATATATGGAAAAATGTTCATCATCTCTAGCAATTAGAGAAATGCAAATCAAAACTACTCTAAGATATCATCTCACTCCAGTCAGAAATGGCAGCTATTATGAAGACAAACAACAATAAGTGTTGGCAAGGATGTGGGGGAAAAGGTACACTCATACATTGCTGGGACTAAAAATTGGTGCAGACAATATGGAAAGCTGTATGAAGATTCCTTGGAAATCTGGGAATGGAATCACCTTTTGACCCAGCTATTCCTCTTCCATGAATTTTCTGTTGTTGCCAAAATAAATCACCCCCAAATTTTCAGTTTATAACAACATATATTGATTATCTCATAGTTCTGTAGATTAGATGTTCAGGCTAAGGTCATGTTGATTCCTTGATTAGACTGAAATCAAGGTGTCAGTCATCTGGACTTTAAAAAAAAAGAGAGAGAGAGAGTGAGAGAGGAGAAAGAGAGAGAGAGAGAGAGAGAGAATTTTTTAATATTTATTTTTTAGTTCTCGGCAGACACAACATCTTTGTTTGTATGTGGTGCTGAGGATTGAACCCGGGCCGCACGCATGCCAGGCGAGCGCGCTACCGCTTGAGCCACATCCCCAGCCCTCATCTGGACTTTTATCAGTAAGCTCTGGGGGAAAAATGTCGACTTCCAAACTTATTTAGGTGATTGACAGAATCGAATTCCACCTTGTGAGATTGTGAGATAGTATTCACGCCCTGCCCCCCCCCCTTTTTTGCTGGCCTTCAGCCTGAGGTTGTTCTCTGTTTTCTTAAGGTATTAGTTTTCCTTGGCTTGTAACCTCCTCCAACATCAGAACCTTCCAGGACAATTCTGCTTATGTGATGAGGGAGGGAAAATGTAAGTATAGTGACTCCTTCTCATACTTCAAATTTCTATTCTTAGGTCTCATCCATCTGACTTATTCAGCTTTTAAGGCTTCATGTAATTATATCAGGCCCATGTTGGTAATCCAGGATAATTGCCCTGTATTAAGATAACTTGATTAGTTGCATCTACAAAGCCTCTTTCACTAAGTACCCTAGTATAACCATGTGTATGTTTCAGAAGGCAAGGGTCAGGAGGACCAAAACCTGTCTCCCACATCTTCCTTTACCAAAACAATCTCCTAAGACAAGATTGAGTCAGCCAACAGAACTTTTCTTTTTGTATACTCAGTTCTGTTTCTCTCTCTGGCCATTCTTTCATTCTTTTTCACAAAATGCCTGGGACCAGGACTACTTCAAGAATGGGGAAAGACAGATGTTTATTTGTAATGAATATTTTTCCTTAAATAGTGGGAGACAGATAAAATAACCACTTTTTTAATATTTGTGTATTATTAATCTTCCTTATCACATTAATTATGCTAGCACAATTTTCAGGAAAGTAATTTTCTATGCTTTCAACTTTGATGGTTTTGATCATGACAGTTATCTGTTCATAAAGCTCTGCCTATGAATTAAAATCCAATTCAACCCTTTATCCTCACCTGATAGTCAAGAGGCCATGTGTTCATTGACTGCCATATTTATCTCTGTTGTAATTCAAGACATAAATATCAAGGAGTATGGTCCCTTTATAGTAACATACAAATGATGGGAGAAGGAAAGAGAATCAAAACCTTTATAGAGACCTGTCACCAGAGTGAGACAGAAATAAAAGAACAAATCTCCTTAAATTACATACAAGTAACTCCATAATTTTATATATATAACATAGTGGCAAGTCAATAAAATGTGTAATTAATAAAATCAAAGTGAGAAAAAGTATTTTCAAGTGCAAATATTATTTAGACATTTCAGCAGGTAAGAAAAGGATCATGTTTGAAGGCAGTGGAGAATTTTGGAATAAATATTTATGAGGCCAGATTGGATGGTGAAAAAAAAACAGAGTTTTGAGTCAGACAGATCCAACTCTGAGTCACTGTACTTACCTTATCCTTGTAATTTAGTTTTTTTGAGTCTGACATTTCTAACTTTTGAAATGAGAATAACACTGCATTAGCCAGATGTCTATTATAGTGATGCTATTTATGAAACAACCCACAAATCTCCATGACTTACAATAATAAACATACACTGTTCAGTCACAGGTCTGCAGACCATCTTGGAAAGGACAGTTTGAGTTGTGGGTTTTGTTCAGGAATCTGGGTGGGCCATTTGACAGTGCAGTCTTGAGAGGCATCAGTTACACAGTATATTTTTTCCTTATAGATGAGGTTAGACCCTCTTTGAGAAAGCATAAGAAACATGTGAAATTCTTTAATTCCTAAGAGTTGGTACACTATCACATGTGCCATCGCTTGCTTGGCCTAAGGCAGACTGCGTCAGTGGAGTACTGATGAATACTCCTCTGATGGAGTAGAAAGAGAGAGAACTAGTCTCTGAACAGTAATATCATCACTACAAATAGTGACCATGAAAGTTTGTTTGTAAATCAAAGTAGAACTAGCCTTATGTCCAATCATGTGGGTGGAACACGGTGGGTGAGAGGTGGGTGGAGACAGATGTTTTCTGAAACATTTGTTGTATGGTGTGTGGATCCAGGACATGCTCTTTAGACCTAAGAGGAGGACTAGATAACCAGACAGGGTGGCACTGTCTTTGAGACTCTGTTTGGGAAACATCTTCCACAAACAAGGGAAAAGGGAAAGGATACAAAGAAATTGGTTGAAGTTTCTTTATTGAGACATGCAAAAAGTTGGAAGCTCCATGCCAGCTTTCAGAATTAAGGACAAGGCTCATTTAATGGGAGCCTACATTGTGCTGCTGCAGATCTGGAAGCATGGGTCTGTCCTCAGTGATGAAAACTTGGAAAGATCTTCAAGAAAACAGCTTAATTTAACTTTGTCTATTAGAGAGAAAAGAGTCTGAGGTTATTGATATGTGTCTTGTGTGTATTCAATTTAGGTGAAATAAGATCTACACAGTTGCCAAGGGAAAGGAGACAAAGGAAGAGAATGAACAGTTATTTCTGGCTTACTTCCTTCATGGATGTATGATTCTGAGTGAGTTCGGGATGTGTGTCACAAATCTGCTGTTTCCACAGAGTGTCTTAAAGACCAAGTGGTTCCTGGAAAGTGTTTAACTTCACTAACTGTGCTTCTAATGTTTAAAAATACAACTTTTTTTACACAGTATGACCCTTAATGGTAAGATAATATTGTCAGCTGCCCAAATCAAAAAATAGCAAGTTTTTCTAACACTAGGCTCAGGTAGTGGTAGAGGACTTTCTTCATAGAAAACTGAGAATTTGCACAAAACATTGGTTTCCAATATTGTAACTGTGTAAGGGATTTTTCAAGGATACTTTTAATAGTAATAATTTTCATCTATGTACTGACTTTAGAGCCCACAAAACATCCAAGTCTAGACAATATTTTCTATCCCAGTCAGGACATCTATTATATCTAACTTACCACCTTCATGCTTGAAGGTGAACTTATCATTCATAAATGCTTAAAAAATTCTTGGGTTGTAATATTCTTTAGATATGCTATTTGACTAACCTTGTTAATTACCTTGTTCAAATCTTCTATATTCTCACTGATTTTTTTTTTGTCTGTTTGATCTATCCATAAGTAATAGACATATGTGCCGCAGTCTGGCTGGGCACAAATCATGAGCCACTGAAGCAGGAACAAACTTTATTTTTGAACTGCAAGAAAAAACCTCACACACGCTCCTGGAGAATTCTCCAAAAGCCACGTGGCTCCTCCAGGAACCCCCAGCCGGAAAAATCTCTCCGGGAAATCCCTCCTCCTGCACTTCCTCAACCAAGGGGAACTCTCGAGGAATCCCCGGAAATCCTCATAAGAACTCCAAAATAGCGCGAGAACTCAAAAAGTAGCGGCAGAGGCGGATATTTGTGCCTCGCCTGTCTATCAATACTGTTGGCAAAATGCCCAGGGGCCATACAGACTGGCTGTGGCTCTCAGCACATATGCAAAAATCAATTATTTTCAGTTTCTCCTTTTACTTACTCCAGTTTTACTTGGTACGTTTTAAAGCTTTGTTATGAGGTAATAGAACATTCCCATTGGAATATCATCCTCATAAACTGAATCTTTATCAAAACAGAGTGTATCTCTTTATTAAGGTCATTTTGCCTAAAAGTATATTTGGTCTTATAATAGTATAAAACCATCAGATTTAAGTTAGTTCTTATTTACCTGGAGCACATTTTGGCCTATTTAATTTCTTTCAAAATTTGTTTCCTTACAATCGCTGTGCCTCTTTTAAGGACCATAAAGTTATTTTTGTTGTTGTTGTTGTTGTTGTTTCTACTGCAGCTTTTCAGTAGCTCTGAGGATTTAACTTCAGTTCCCTCTACATATATCCCTTCAAATCTAGGCTCTATGAATTGGCAGATATGCCAAGGCAGGGCCAGTTGACCAGCTGGTTTAATAATCTGGTTCTGACCTAGGTTATAAAAACAATTTTAGAACAAAATTTATCTCTAATTTTGGGTGTTCTAAACTGGAAACAGTTTCCCCAAGTATTATGGTCACATATTTTCAGAAATACATATTGTTTCCAGCTTGTCCTCTGTGGCCCTGGGCTTTGAACTCCCTTACTCTCTGGGGACCTCTACTCCTAGAGTGAATTCCGTACCTCTGAGCCCAGGGCCCTAGCTTCTGCTAGTAAAAAGGCTCTGCCTTTAGAGTAATTTCTAAGGAGGAAAGTACAGGCATACTATTTAGTAACTCTATAAGACTGTTTCCTGCCTACAGATTCTGACAACCTTCTTTCATTTAATCCAGTCTCTACCCATTCCCAAAACCTTGTGAGCCTTCCATGTATGTCATGAGTAACCAGACCATTAGAGAAGACTACCCTCCACAGGTCTTTCTTGGATAACTCCACCTCTGTTCTAGCTTCAGCGAGATGGTTGAATGGACTCATGCATCCTGTACTTCATCTCTTTAGCAAAAGTTTTACAGCAACAACCTCAGCCCTACCTCCAGAACATAGTTTTCCAATAGTAAATTTTTTAATTTTAGCATCCTTTAAAATCTGAATAGGCTGAGGAGATCTCAAACCATCATATCCAGATTCCTACTTTGGTTACCAATTCTTTTCTTAATTGCCTGTTTATGCTCTCATTTTACTATAAGCAACAAGGAGAAACCTGGTTGTAACTTCAATACTTTGTTTGATCCTCAGCTTAATTTTAATGTTTAGTCACATTCTATTTTACACCCAGAAGTAGAATATGATTCAGGCAAGTTTTCTTCCGCCATACAACAAAGGTTGTCTTTTATCCAGTTTCCTTTAATATGTTATTCATTATCTTCTGAGATCTTACCAGAAATAAATACAAACCATTAGTATTCATGTTTTTATCAACATTCTGTTCATGACTATGTATTCTCTAAGATGATGGTTTTCTCTGTTGTGCTTTTCTAAATAACCTTCAATTTTCACATCTCTACCAATAAATACTTCAAGGAAACCTAGATGTTTTCTATCACATTTCTCAAAATATTTACAGAATTCTGTTAGTTGGCTTTTTGTGACTTTGACCATAATACCTGACACCAACAAATTAGGAGATTTATTTTGGCTCATGGTTTGAGAAGTTTCAGTATATGGTCTGTTGGCTCTAAGGCAGAAACATCATGGCAGAAGAGCATAGTAGTGGAAAGCTACTCAGCTCATGTTAGCTGGAAAACAGGGGAAGGATCAGGGATAAAATACAGTATCTGAGAGCATGACCCTTAACTTATGCCCCATGTAACAACAATTTCCATCTCTTGCCAGTAGTCTAAATTATTAGTCCACCAAATGCATCAATCCATTGATGAGATTAGAGCCTTCATATTCTAATCACTTCCCAAAGCCCCACCTCTGGACATTGCTAACATTGGGAACCGAGTCTTTAATACAGGAGGTTTTGTAGGGACATTGTAGGGACAAATCCAAATTGTAATGATCATTTACCTATTACTAAATTTCAAGCTATTTCCACACAGTTGGAGATTTCTTACAGAAGCACCCCATTTTCTAGTACCAAAATACATATTATTTTCCTAGGTTTGACAAAACAAATAACTAATTTTCATGGCAGAAAATAACATAATTTCACTCTATTACCATTCTGGATTCAGAAGTTTGATATGCAGGTATTGGAGGGATTACACTTCCACTAAAGCTCCACAGAAGAGACCAGATCTAATGACTCCAGGCATTGTTTGATTATGGCAGCAGGACTCTAGTCTCTGCCTACTTCTTCACATGGCATCTTTCCTTTTTCTCTGTATTCTCTCTTTCTTGATTATATAAAGTCACTCATCATTTGATATAGGTCCATTCTAACCCAGGATGACCTCATCTTGAAATACTTACCTTGTATCTCACAGATAAGACATGAATGGTGGGAACATGAGGTGAAGGTGATAATTCTATAAACTAGATCTACTGTGAACATCACATCCTTTCTTTTATAAAGGAATTTTCCTGAGGCCCTACCTATAATAAGTCCATTGGATTTGCTACATTTCTCAGCTAACAACCTGTTATCTGCAGGAGGAATACAGGTCCCAAAGGTTCCTCCCGGCTGATAAGAACACAAGTTACCCTGAAGGGGAACTTTTGCCGTATTTATACAGACCAGATTCCAGGACTCAAAGAGACAGGATAACTAAAAGCAATCTACTCCTATCATAAAATCTGTAAGAACAAGTATCAATTAGAATTAGTCAACATGGGCCAAACGGACACAAAGTTGCCTTGGATCTTTAACACGTCATTATAAAAGTGAAATCTCCCCTTCAACAGGTTAGATTATGTACAGTGGGGATTAGAAGTCTGATGCAATCCTGCTGTTGGTCAAAAGTAAAGAGGTGAATCTAGACTGGACCACCTAAAAATTTCTTTGGACCCCCTATAAAGCGGGAAGACAGAAGGAGTTCACTATCCTGCCCTCTTCTCTGAAAGAACCTATTCTTTCCTTTGAGAGGACCTACTCTTTCCTTTGAGAGCACTCCCTTCTTTCCTTTTTCTATGCCTTCTAATAAACTCATGGCTGCTACTCTGGGCAATCCATCTGAAATATCTTTGGCATGATCACAAGAACCAGTGACCAAGGACATGCACAGTCACTTTGACTCTGTGGATGGTCCTGCTCGGTAACATATCTACAAAGACCTTTATTCCAAATCAAGACACACTCTGAAGTTCTGGGTGACTTGTCTTTGGGTTGATATCATCTATTCCACTTCAGATATTTTTTTAATAATGCATCTGTTTTAGGTGGATATAAACTCATAGTTATTAAAAAAAACAAAGTCAAAACTATCACGTATCTTATTTTCCCTCTTACAAGAAAAGGATCAAGGATTAAAATTTAATAATAAACAATACATGGAAATTCAGATCTGAAAATTGAAACTAAATGAAATAAAATGTGAGGGGCTTTTATGACTTTTGTTTTCTTTCTTACACTGCAATAACAATTTTAATTACACACCTAGGGGCACAGATAGAAAAATATCCTAACAATATGACAAGGCATGGTAAATATAATGATTAAGGTTTAGCAGTGTGACTGCTGGAGGACACTGAAAATAACAAACCCCACGTCTCCTATTCACACTGAGAAACAACATTCTTAAAAATGATTTTTTTTTTTTTTTAACGAGCTGCTATTGCTTCAAGTTACTCAAAAGGATTTCACAGTCAGGATAAGAAGGATATTGTGGTTGTCTTTTCCTCGAGATAATGAAAGTTAAGTGGAACTCTCTTTTGCTCCTGCTTCAGTGCCTATCCCATGTGAATGTAAATGACCATCATAATGGCACTGGATATTATCAGTGCTTAAAGTTCACCTAGCGGAGTTCCATGAAATTCTTATATTGTTGGTAGGGAAGACCTAATGGGAATTAACTATGTTGTGGCTGATACAAGAAGAGCAGAGAAAGTTAAGAGGGCAGAAGAACTTATCCATAAATTGACTATTTCTGTCCTCATTAGTAATTCTAAGATGCGGCAAGTGAGTTACGTGAAAAATAAATCATGACAGATGTTTCTCAATGGTAATAACTGTCAGTTGTAATGAGCTAAAGACACATATCTAATTTTGGTTCAACAATGTATAGAATGCTAAAGTCACAGCAAGTCCTAGGGAAATGAAGAGTTTGTCCTTGATACCAAGTGATGGGTGATGGCCTCCTTTCCCTTTACCATGCTTATTTTACAGAACTTAACATCCTCACCCAGTGTTCTCAATCTTTGGCTACTAATACTACACATTCCAATAGATACTTTTCCTCATGGACTCTTCTTCTCCTCTATTATAGGCATCTGTTATTTTTGCTTGAAACAGAAAGCATCCATCTATTACTAACGTTCAGTGAATAATTTAACCTACTAATAAGTAAATACTTGATAATTTGATAACTTTATAATAAAAGCAGTGTTCTATTGTCCAGAGGAGGGAAGGCTGAAGGAATTAACAAGGGGCATACTGAAAGTTTTGGGGGTATGACAGATATGGTCACTATCTTGATTGTGTCAATGGTTTCATGGGTACAGACATGTGTCAAACTTTTCTAATTGAGTAAAGTATCCAATTGGGCACATGAAACTTTCACAGTTTATTATGCATCAATTATATTCCAATAAAATGACAAAATAAACTTACATTAATTAGCATTTATAACAATGTTCAACTCTATGAAAAATTTGAGTCAAAGAAAAATTTTGTTTCTTGGTCACATTAGTAAGTTAGCCGCCTATGATTTGATTGCATAAAAGGCTATAAAATTGATTCCTTGGTTCCATGAGTAAGTCAGTCTTTTATGATTCTCTGCCACTTTTATTATAAAAATCTGTGTCTAATCTTCAGTTCTACCCTCTGGTTGCAGGAGGAATGTGTTTCTTTAACTGCCTTCATTAATAGAACCAGAGCTGTCATATTCTCTATTTAACCATGCTTAACTGAAGTCACCTATTTCTACAATCCTGCAATAGTTTCCCCATCAGTATCAAATGCTAGAGACATTACACTAGCTGGTGCTTCTGCTTTCTGCATCTCATACACTTTTAGAAGGTGAAAGTCTTCTAAATTTTACTGGTGCAGCCAGCCATAGGCAATTCACACTGCAAATAGCTATAGTGATGCAGTCTTCACTGCTAACCAGCTGGGAAGTGAGCTACCTCCAGAACCCCTTAATGTCAGATTCCTAAGCCACTTTTGGTATAAATTGTCTTAGACCCAGTTTCCTATATATAGGTTTTTTAAAAATTGATCTATTAAGGGGGAAGGGACTGACTGGAGAAAAAAAAAACCATGCAGAAAAGCTAAGCAGGAATGTGAAACTAGAGATGCTCATTTTAGTTGATATCATGGAGAACTGGAAGCACAACCTGTTCCTTGGTGCTAATCCTATGTTGAGACCAGGTGTCAATAAGTGATCAGCCACAGGCTTTTCTGAGACGGACACAACTGCCAATTCAAGGGGCCTATGGCACACTTAAGGACAATCCTTCAACTAAGAGGTCAGTTATGAGCTATTAAGGCACCAACATTCATAGTCTCTGAACAATGGGAGCAAAGGTTCACTTAAGGGAATCTGAGTGGTATACCAATGGCATCTAAGACTTTAATTTGCCACAGTGATAGCAATTTTATCAGCACTGACAAAGAACCAACATCTGGTTCCATAGTTTCCCCCGCCCCCAATTGGTCATTGTTCTCTATCCTTTTTCAAAAAATCAAGAACATACAAGGCAAATAAAAATAGCATATATCCACAGTGAACAATATGATGTTTTGATACATGCATACATTATGATGTTAACTCAAGATAATTAATATCACTTCATATACCTGTCATTTCAGAACCTACAGAATTCACTCTATTAGCAATTTTCAAACATAATTTTCTGGTTTTTATTCCTTTATTTCTCATTTGTAGGGAGTAATGTTCTTTTCTAGCTTCTTAAGTTGGATACTTAAACTGTTTTCAGAGTTTTAAATATATTTTTAAATATAAAATATATGTAATATATGTACATACATATAATTATTTCTTATTATTATCACTCCCATTATGTTGGGAGCTCTGCTGACCATGGAAGTGCAATCACTGGGGAAAGAGAAAGAAAAATCACTGTTGGGAAATCCCCAGTCTTGTGATTTTCCATGTACGTGACAGTTAGAGCTTGAGAAATGGCTTCCATATATGTGCCTGAAAGGTCCCAAGATATGGCTTCTGCAAACACAAAGAATAACTCCCCAGCAACAGGGGCACACATACCTAATGGTGTATTGTTTCTGTAACTGGGGTAACAGGGCTCTGTTTCTGTAACTGGGGTGACTAGACTACCTCAACCTGGGGGACTCTCCAATCTCTGGTCCCTGCCCCCCCCCATCCTTCTCCTCTCCCTCCACAATAAACTGAGTTGCTGCGCCATCTCAGCTGACTCAACTCCCGACTCAGTGTGATTTTGTCCAGGCAGGGTGGCGGGCCGGGTGGCGACACTCACCCTCTCACAGCCTATAGACCTTCACTAGCTGGTCTAGTGATTCTCCTCAACCTCTGTCAGAAGGGCGGTTCCGACACTTTTATATTCCACAAGACTTGGTTCTTCATTGTAATTTATCTTAAAACATTTTCTACTATTCATTGTATTTTCCTTTATGACAATATTAAAATATTTAGAAATATTAGAAAAATATTTAGAAATCCATTTTTCAGCATTTAAAAAATGGCTTATAACATTTTTAGCCTATGGATGTACATAAAGATGAAATTCACTGTGGTATATTCGTATATGTATATAGAAAAGTTTGGTCAGATTTATTCCCTGTTCCTTCCATTTTCTGTTCCTACCTTATAATTCCCTTTGTCTACTCCACTGATCTCTCTTCTATCTTTCATAAAATTACCCCCCCCTTTTTGTTTCTATTCCTATTTTTCCTCTTATTTTGGTCAAAAGCTTCTGCATATGAGAGAAATTATTCAACCCTTGACTTTCTAAGTCTGGCTTATTTCACTTAACATGGTGCTCTCCAGTTCCAGTAATTTACCAGAAATGCCATAATTCCATTCTTCTGAATACTTGAGTAAAACTCCATTGTGTTTTTATGCCACATTTTATCCATTCATCTGTTTATGGGCACATAGGCTGGTTCCATTGCTTATAACATCAAAATACTTATTTTTGGACCTAATTTATTTTGGATATTTCACTTTTACCTTGCTGTTATAAATTTATTATTTAATTTAACTTTAGTCAGTGACTACATCCTATATGATTTAAATCTTTTGAAAATGGCTTACTTCTGCTCTACGACCTAGCCTATGGTCAATTTTAATAACTGTTCCATAAGCTTTTAAAAATAATACATATTAGGTAGTGGGTGGCAGTGATGTTCTCTTTATGTCAATTAAGTTAAACTTTAAATTCAATATTCTGTTTCCTTACAAATTTCATTTTTTATTTGTTCTACTTCTATATTAACTAATGGCAAAGATATCTTAACATGACTCACACTTGTATATTTGTCTATATTTCTTTTCAATTCTATTAATTTTTCTTTATAACTTTGAGGGTATATTATGAAGTGCATGCTTGTGTATAATTGTTTTTCATCTTCCAGGACAACTGACATTTTTAACACTGTGTAATGTTTTATTCTAACTTTACTGCAAGTAATGCTTCTTGTGTTAATACCTATTTTGTGTGGTATAATAATATAGAGACATCAGCCTTATTTAGACTAGTCTTTACATGGTTTATATTGTCCCATCCTTTTCATTTAAACCATGCTGCCTTTTAGGATTAGAATAAAGTTTCTGCAAGCTACATGTTTTTGATTTATTGATGATTATTCAGTCAGACAGTCCTTTTTATATCCTGATAAAGAATATGCATAATTCTGATATTTGCAAGAATGCTGCTAGAATGAGATATGGTGAAGGGGAGAAAATATTCCAGTTACAGCATTTTTGAAACTAGTTTCCTGAGAGATTATTGTATGAGGGTATTGATATACATGTTCTCAAAAATTCAAAATATCAAGACAGCTGTTCTTTGAAAGCATTTTAGTAACCCCTTCAGGTGATAATAGCTCTTAGTATCATGTCAAAAGAATTTTTAGTGATTAGAACTTCTAACTCAGAATTAAAGATGACAAAGTAATGGATGACATCCTTAGGTTTTGCTGAGACTGTGCCTAAAAACATTTGGACATGTGGCCAGGGAATGAAGTCAGATATCCACATCAACACATAAACACAGCCTCATTCACGTAGGTACTTTTAGAGTAGTATCTACAGGTACTTTTATAGTGCAATGGTCAAATATTTATGAAGGACAAATCACAAGATGGTTGAGTGTAAATGAAAGCAAACTCACTACCACATTCCAACCAATTTATTTGTTCCTATTTTTCATAGTGATTTGGAATGAAGAGAGGGCAACTTGGCTTTTTCAAAGGACAGAGTTCTGTTTTCTTGCTTGCTTGTTATTGCTGAGTTGATATATCCATCCTCGAAGAAGCTTTCACATTCCAAATCTTTAATAAGTTCTGTATTTGAAATCTACTACTGTCTTCATAACAATTTTATTAAGAAATTCTTAAAATTTTCAGTAACTTGTTTGAAAAGAGATCTTAAGAGATAGATTGGGGGCAATATTGAATTGACAAATAATAGAATTTTAGTAGGAACATGATGTGGTCTGAACTGGACTTTATGTGAAATTTGTTTGGCATTAATATAGAATGAATAGAAGTCAGTTGAAGCCAATGGTGGGAAACCAGTTGAAAACTTTTACAAATATCCAGGTGAACTATAGTAAATTTGTGAAATATAATTATAGGAAAATAAATGAGACAAAAGGTTAGATACAAGAGATGCTATGGAAATAAAATCTGTGCAATTTGTCAGATTTGTCAACAAATGAGGGTAATGGAAAAGTAAAAAATGGAATTTCAAGCCTTAAAGTTTTGGGAGATGACCACTTAATTAAGTGTAAAATGGATATTGAAAGGAAGATATTACATGGAGATGAAAATGATGAGGTTCTTTTTATACAACATTTTAATATGCTATCCAAAGTTATATATTCTATTGCAGTTGGAATTTGAGAAAGAGGCAAGGCCATGATTTTTGGAATGAGCTTTCAAGCCATAAAAGCCCATTGATATACAATTGTAGTACAGAGAAGGAAGATAAAAGAAATGAACCAGAAATTTTTGCAGTTTCCATACTTAGGGTGGAAGAAAGGAAGAAGAATCAAACAAGAAGATTAAAAAAAAAAAACACAAGTTCACTGGAGAAAAAGGAAAACCCCATGTTTTCGTGTTTGAAAATAGTTATAAGGAGGAATGGAATAGCTCTTATGTTCCAGTGGTGATTCCAGTGGACTGAAGAGATTGTAAGCCAGATGGCAGGGGTCAATAAGGAAGTATGTAGTGTGGAGTCTGAAAGCACAGATGCCTTCTTTAATAATTTTATGTTGAAGTTTGAGAAAATAGTATGACAAATAAAAGTGTTTTGATTAGCTAAGATAGACTTATGTGTATTTGTAGATATAACAAGTGGTGCTAGAACAACTGGATATTTTCGTGCAAAAAATATATAAAATATGGCCTAATCACAGACCTTACATTCTTCTAAAAAATTAACTCGAATGGATCATAAACATGAAAGTTACATGCAAAGCTTCAATTTGGTTTTGACTTTTTAGATAAAACACCAAAGAAATAACAAGTTGAACTTTATAATCGTTAAAAACATAAAGGCACTGTCAAAAGAATGAGAAGATGAGCCACTGATTTGGAAAAACATGTTCATAAATGATTCTTACCCAAACATGCCAAAAAATCTCCTAAAATTTAATAAGAAAACAGACAACCCAATTAAAAAAATGGGCAAAAAAAACTGAACAGAAAACTTACTAAAGCAGATATTCAGATGACAAATCAGCACGTGAAAGATGATTGGGCTAGGGATATAGCTCAGTTGGTAGAGTGCTTGTCTTGCATGCACAAGGCCTTGGGTTCAATCTCCAGCACCACACACAAACACACACAGAAATTAGAAAGATGATCAATGCTATATGTCCTTAAGAAATGGAAATAAAACAACGATGAGATGCTACTGCCTACCAACTAAAAAAGCCAAAATCCAAAACACTGATAACACCTGATGCTGGTAAAATTGTGGAATAACAGGAAATTGCATTCTCTATTGGTAGGAACAAAAACTGGTCACTTCAGAAGGTAGTTAAGGAGTTTCTTACAAATCCAAGTATACTCTTTTAGCTATATACTCCAAAAGCACATTCCTTGGCATTAATGCAAGTTAGATGAAAACTTAAGTCCACACAAAAACCTTAAGAGGAAGATTATACCAGTTTTACACAAAACTTGAAAGCAACAAAGATGTCCTCCATCACTGAATGGAAAAATAAATGGTGGTACATCCAAACAACATGATATCATTTTAGCAATAAAATGAAAGGAGCTATTAAGTCACTAAATGCATATTACTAAATTAAACAAGTCAATCTGAAAAGGTTACATCGTGTAGCGATTCCGTCTATACAACATTATGGAAAAGGTAAAACCATGGAAACATTTGAAAGGTCAGTGGTTGTCAGGATTTGGAGGGAGGAAGAAATGAATACATAGAAAACAGAAATTTTAAGGTAGTTAAACTATTCTGTATTATATTATAATGATTGGCACACAGAATTTTAAATTTCTCAAAATCATTGAATGTATAAAACCAAAAGTGAATCCAAATGGCAACTATGAACCTTCCCAAGTGTAACAAATGTGCTACTCTAATAAGTGCTGTTGATAGTCCTATAGTCGGGAGGCAGGGTGGGGCATGTGGGAACTCTCCATTTCCTGCCCAATTTTACTGTGACTTGAAACTAGATATGTAACCTACTAAAAGAATAAATAAATAAACAACAACAACAACAAAGCAGAGAGAGAGGACTTAGAATAAAATGCAAGGAAAAAGTGAATAATTGCTGTAATAAGAGATGAGTGTCTCAGTCCATTTTCTGCGGCTATAACAAAATACCAGACTGCATGATTGATAAACATTAGAAGTTTATTTGGCTTGCAGTTTGGGAGACTGAGTAGTTCAAGAGCATGGCACCAGCATCTGGCAATGGCCTCTATGTTGTGTCATAAAATGCCAGAATTTAAACACATACGAGAAAGAAAGGAAAACAGAGCTGAACTCATCCTAATCAGAAGCTAATTTCCCGGATAATGGCATTCTAATCCCAAGAGCAGTGTCCCATAACCTACTTGCCTCTTAAAGGTCATCTCTCTCAACATTGTTACAATGACAATTAAATTTTAAATTTTAACATGTTTTGAAGACTTTCAAACCAGAGCAGAGTATGTGGAAACATGCAGAGTAAGATTGGCACATGGTAGATACCAAAAGATAATGCTTTTAAAACTTAGATATCCATAAACTGAGCACATAATGCCCTTTAGAAAGGCTAACAAGTTTGCACATTTGTCATATGTATATGATACAGTTCCTCTCACAAAAACTTAAAATTAAGACAAGATTTAAGTAAGAACACTTAAAAAATTCTATGACAGTGCTTGTCCTGAAAAAATTATCTTGGAATATATATGTATCTTGTCATAAGACAACAAATGATCATTACAGAAGGATTGGAGAGTAAAGGCTATAAAATTTAAACTACAAGCAATTTGCAGACACTCGTACCAAATAACTAATTCCTCAATTTGTTTCATTGTCCTACCATCAGTTTCTGAGTATACCTTAATGTTGAAGCAAAAAATTAATCAAGTCCAAAACTTAAATCCTGTGTTGGCATTGTTTTCAACTGTTGCAAGATGTTTTTGCAATAAATAAATATTAAGTTCATCTCATTTTCTAGATGAATTCTTTTAAGCTTATAAAGGATAAACCCAAGTTCAAAGACTGGATTTATAATGGAAAAGATACAGGAAGCAGAGAGACCAATGTCAAAAAAGATAACAACGATATCAAACAAATCTTTTGTCGAGAAGGTTTTAGAAATTCTTATCACAGGATTTAGCCATTTTGGATTAAAAACAGAACTGTTATAGTGGGTTTGCTATATGCACCGCAATCACAAGTATCAAATCTGAAATCAATGAGCTAATCAAATGTTCCAAGGATCATTCCATAGTTTCTTTTAACTATTCCATTTGGTTTCAATAATCACTGGATTATAATTTCAACTATGTTTAGAATGTGTGTGACTGTAGGTAAAATAATAACTGTTCCCATTTCCAGAAAATGCATACAAATTACTTTTGCATGTGCTTCCTTCTTTTCATATTACTCTTAGGAGAAGAATATTGCCTTTTGTTGAGTCCCTTTTCCCATCCTCTGCTCCCTCCTACTTTGTTAATCTCTGCTTGCCCTCCCTCACTTTCTCCAGCACTCACATTTATATAGATAGACATATAATTCAGTCACAATATGGAACAAATACTTTCATATCTATCATTCTAAAATAGCCTGCTCATATGGGATTTTCTCTTTGGTTGTTTTTGAGAACAATGGCTTTCTTTATAATGGTGATGTTTGTTGAGATAGGTCAAACTTAAGATCAGTTTAAGAAACAAAGCATGCCTTTTGTGTATACTCATTTCTCTGTAAATAATTCAATTAACATTTATTAGATATATATGGTGGTCCTTGCATTATATATTTTCCCACTTAAACAAAGGAAGGAGACTGATGAACTATGATTTCAAAGCTTTTATAAGTCTATGAAAACAGAAACATTACAATATTAAACCAAAGAAAACACTTATTCAGTGATGTATTTCCAACTGGTCACCAATTATTGGATATAGTACATGTGTAGATAAATACTATTTTAGGCAGCTTTTTTGCTGCTGTAACTAAGATCTAACCAGAACAACTCTAGAAGAGAAAAAAGCTTATTTGAGGGCTCACGGTTTCAGAGGTCTTAATCCTTCTAGGGGCTTGAAGTGAGGCAGAACATTATGGTAGAGGAAACCGCTTACATGATAATCAGGAAGCAGAGAGAGAGAGATTCCACTTCCCAGATACCAATATATACTGCAAAGCCACACCCTTAATGCCCCACCTCCTTCAGGCACATCCTACCTGTCTTCAATCATTGATCAATTAATCCCAGCAGGTGATTAATTCCCTGGGTTAAGGCTCTCACAACCCAATCCTTTCCCCTGGAACCCTCTCACATTGTCTTACACATGAGCTTTGGGGGGACACCTCAAATCCAAACCATAACAAATACAGAATATATTTTTCTTATTATGTATTATTATAAAGTAAAATTACTTTAGATGATAATTAGCAGTTTAAAACAGTGATAAAATATGGTGGAGTTCATAACATCTTTAGAAGTAAAATACATGACAACAATAGGAGAAAAGTTTGAGGAGGGAAAATGTAGGCATATTATTTTATAGCTTTCATATGACATGTGACTTTGTATAATATTATTTGTAGAGAGACTTTGATAAGTTAGGTGTATAAATCGTAAACCTTAATAACTGAAAAGCGAAAAAAATAATAAAAATATAGGTAGCAATAAACATATATATGAGATAAAGTGGAATCATAAAAATATTCAATCCAATAAGAAGAAAAAGAGGATAAAGAACAGATGAGACGAAAAAAAATATATGATTGATTTAAATCTATGCCAATAATCACATTAAGTGAATTATAAACATATCTTAATTTGACAATCAAGGTATAGCATTCAAAATAATCTGTGCACTCTTTCATATCTCATTATTTCCCTAAAATATTCACAAATATTCATGCTTGTTTTCATTATTGATCCTGAGCAAAAGAAAATGCCTGAGGACTGAGTCTTGGAGCACGCCCATTTTAGAAGTCTAAAAAATAAGGAAACGTAAAAGGAAAATGAGAAGAAATGACCTTGAAGAAGACCACAAGAAATTGCTTGTCTGCTAGTGAAGAAAGTATTTCAGAAGGAGAGTGCTTAAACTACATCAAATGTTACTGACAGATCAAATAAAATGACGACTGCAAATTGACCATTGAGTTTAGCATCACAGATGTCACTGGTGACTTTGATAAGAGTCTTCTGGTAGAGTACTTGGGATGAAAGCCTGCATGCAGTCAAGAATGAAAGGAAGAGGATTAGAGTACCTGAATATTAAAAGCTCAATGAATTTTGCCTTAAAAGGAACAGGATAGTGGATGGGGCCTGGGATAGAGGGATTTCCTGGGATGCAGGACTTTTAATGAGGTAGATTATTGGTTGCAGATTTTTCACACTTTGAGAGAAAGGAGACAATAGAGGGGAAATTGTTATTACTGGACTAATAACCTTAAGAAAGAAAAAGGAGATGAAATTTGGTGCACTGAATATCAAGGACAGATAAAACAGGAAGGGAGGCAGTATATTCAAGGCTGCAGATACAGGTGTGGTGGTGGGAACATGGAAACACCTTTTTAACGGTGTTTGAATTCATTCTCACACCTGTGTCCTCCTAGGAGATTCTTTGCTTTCATTGTTTTAAATACAATTAACCAGGAAAAAAAATTTGTTGTATTTCTCCAGGTGATTTCTTTGGGGGTCATTTCTTTACACTTATTAACTCCTAAATAATTCTTCAATTTATGTACGGATGTAATTAATGACTTTAACTGGAAAAGTGGTATATTTTGTGATGCAACAGTGATGTAGGTCTGTTCTGACTAAAATCATTGAGAACAATAGGTTTAAGGGCAAACAAATTCCAAGTCCTCACTTCTGTACCAAATGAACTTTCTGGGGTTCAAGTATTTGATATCAAATATTATAAAAACATTCTAGTGTGCATACAACTAAGAATTTTCATAATTATTTGGATTGCATTCCCTTTGTCAAATGGGAATTATATACATTATGTATTCAATTAGTTGTAGGAAAAAGAATTTTAAAATATTAAATTAATATATTTTGTTCATAGACCCCAGGTGAGTCATGTGCCCTAAGAGATCAGTCAATTTTTAATGCACTAATTCCATAAAGGTTATCTCTTTACTCTGGTAAAGATGCCTTCGCTGTGTTTGAGCAGTCATCTAACAATATTATTTTTCTTAAAGAACCACCACAGATGAGGCTCATTATTTCCCTAGTCTAAAATATCAGAGGCCAATCTACAAGGACTCAGTTCTCAAATTTCTCAACCACTTTGTACAAGCATCCTAACTGAAAGAACATGTGACATGTTATGCTAAAATCCTTCACCCATTGTTTTCGGGTCTAAGCTTCACATCTGGTGGGTGTTAATGGTTAAAATATCCATGTATAAGGTTTTATCTATGTGGTGTGAATTATTGCCTTACAATATAGCAGACTGTGAAGCAGAATAGGCTGGGTTTGAAATAGATGGAGAATTAAACTTTCATACTAGTTTCTTTGGAAAAAAACTTCAAGGAATTGCACTTTTGCTCATAAGTTTTTTGAAGGATATATTCTCGATGGTTAAATTGGGATGTGCTCATAAAAGCCTTCTACCTTTTTAATGTCTCATATTTCTCCAACTTCTAAAACAAAATAACAAATGAGCTCTTGATCCCGAATGAACATGCAGGTATGAGATTATTTGATTGAATTTATTTTATTAACTTCTTCATGTATAGGCATTCCATAGTGAGAACCATCCCAAATTCACAGATGACATTATATTTCAATTCTATGCTGGTAACGATCATTATTAAGTCCATGGCATAAAATTGGTTTTCTCAGGATAGAACTTCAGAAAACCAGCCATAATATGTGACTGAAATCAACACATGAATTTTTTATGGTTTAGATTGGATTAATTAACTGATATGTAATGACTGGGTGGTAACTGCAGGCAGGTAGATTGTGGCTGGAGGAGGTAGGACACTGTGGAAATGTCTTTGGCGTATATGTTTTTCCTGGTGAGTGGAGCTCTCTCTCTCTCTGCTTCCTGGCTGTCCTGTCCTGAGCTGCCTTCCTCCAGCATACCCTTCCACCATGATGCTGTGCCTCTCTTAAGGCCCAGAGCTATGAAGTCAGTCAACTGTGTACTGGACATTTGAAACTGAGATCCAAACTAAACTCTTCCTCTTCTATATTATTTTTGTCAGATCTTTTGGTCTCAGAACATAAAAGCCACTAAAAATAATATTAAACTGATTTTCTCTCTTAGTATCAAAGATTTTTCCATAAATGATCAGATAAAAGAAAAGGATGGTGAAAAACAAGAAAAAAGTTGATCATGAATAATTAATATTCTCCTGATATTCAAGCTCATGACATACAACAGAAAATATGAAAGAGCAGGTGTAGGTATTGCAAAGAGATTTTAAAAACTGCTTTTGGAATAAGATAGTATCAACTAAAACTACAAGAAAATCAAATTTAAAATTTTAGAACATACAAGTTTTGTACAAAGGCCAGATATGATTATCTATCTACACACAGACAGATTCTCAAACGTTTCCTAGATACAAGAACTAATCAGTAAGAAAATATAATAAAAAGATACCAGTACACAGAAGCAATATACATACAAATATTCTAGATCTAAATTTAATAATAATTGCAGAGAAACTGTATGAAGAAAGCAATACAGTTCTTCCAAGAAAGCTAAAATAAGACAGAGAACTAGTATAGCTAGCATGGGAATAAATTCTAGTATAAAGAGAACCCTAAAATTTATCTATAGATCTACTACAGTTCCAGGAAATATGCTAATATTGTTGAAATAAATGACAATATTCCAATTATTGGGAAAATACACAAACCTAGATGATCCAATTTTGAAAAATAATATTAAAGGGTCACATATACTACTAAGTAAAATATATAATATCATTGATTATTAAACAATGAGATACAGGGATAGGCAACATTGGAGATAGGACCGTGTGTGTGTGTGTGTGTGTGTGTGTGTGTGTGTGTGTGTGTGTGTGTAGTAGTAGTAGTAGTAGTCGTCGTCGTCAATATAGTACTTTAAATCCTGGTTAAAACATATCACTACTCTACTCAGAACCTCCTTATGCCTTCCTAAATCACTTTGAATCAATGCCAAGTTCTTCACAATGCCCTCAGTTCCCTCCATGACCCAGTTCCTTTCCTAACATAACCCCTATTCACCTAGAGCTTCAGCTGGGTATGCTTCTGTCTTAGGACTTGGCACTTGTTTCTGCTCTACCAACAATATTCTTCCTCCATAAAATTATGTGACTGCTTCCTCCATTTTACTTTTTGCTCAAAAAAACATCTCAAAAGCATGGGTGTCCCCAACTATCTCTTAGAAGATGGTATTAATCATTTTTTTAAAAGTCAGAAAGCACAGAATTAAAGAAGGAGGAAACAAATCCTCTCCCAGTGGGAGCATAAATTGATCCAATATTTCTAGATGTCAGTTTCTCCAAAAGTACAAAAATGTTTCCATAGCTTAATCCAGCAACACCATCTTTGGAAAAGCACTGGATGAGGACCACAGCTCCACCAATCAGTCCCCAGTGATTCTGAAATGTTCCTGGCTAACTCCATAGACAGTTCAGCTGTTCCACAATTGCAAAGGTTGATTGTGATGGTGATCCCCTGAGCATGCATGAAAAATAATTCTCCAAATCTGCTAAACAGCCCCACATCCACACCAAGGGTTAACCTTGGTTTCATTTTAACTGTCATATCTGTCTTCTTCCCTCCATTCTACACATCTCTAAACGTTCAAGTGTTCATCCCTGAGCCAGACATGGTGGCTAAGGCCCATAATAAGCCCAGCTTCATGTGAGGCTGAAGCAGGAGGATCACAAGTTTGAGGTCAGCCTCAAAAACATAGCAAGACCCTCAGTAACAGTACTTGTCTCAAAATAATAATAATAATAATAATAATAAAAAGAAGAAGAAATAAAATTAAAAGGGATGGGGATGGGGATGTAGCTTAGTGGTAAAGAGCTCCTGGGTTAAATTCTCAGAGCCTATCCCCCAAAAAGTGATCATTTCAAAGTAATGAAACTAAGAGTGATTGCTCTCTCTCTCCTTTTCTGTTTTCAACATTAACTGTATATTTGACTTGTAATTATTGAATTTGCTTTATAACTTCTAATTTTAATTAACTTCTAATTAAAATTAGAAGTTATAAAGCAAATTCAATAATAAAACAAAAATATAATACTTAGGTTGGAACTAAAAAAAGAAGTGTGATTTTAACATCAATCTCATCACAAAAACAACTTTACTGTAGAGGCTTACTGTAAAGAAGATGAATGCAAAAAAAGAAGATGTAATGAGTTTAAGGATGATATAAATAGGGCTTGTAATAAAGACTAGTATAAAATCTAGTAATAAAGACTAGAAAGGATGATGAAATGTTTACCTAGAAAACATAACAAAATCTTTTTTAAAAAATACAGGAATATATCCTTTACTCCTTCCAACATGTGGTCCATTCTTTCTCCATACAATTATTTCAAATATTCATTTATTTCATCTTGCCTTTTGCTAGAATGTATCATTCTCCATTCATTATTTCAGTAATTATGTGCCTCCCTCTGGCCTTTTTTTATGATTGAAAAGAGAAACACTTAAACAGGAGAAAAAAGTACATCACTGTAACCATAGTAAATTGGAATATTTATGTATTAGAATATTGCTGAGAAAGTAAATTTCAAGTGTTCTTATTACAAAAAAGAAAACACTAAAAATATAAGTACATGAGTCAATACATATATCATATAGTTTGATTTGGCCATTCCACAATGCATACATATATAAAAAATCACATTGAACACCATATATATTGTTTATTTAATTAAATTACAAAAAAAATAACTAAAAATAATATATGCTCATAATGAACCATTTAAGAACACATAATGAAGAGGAAAAGAAATATACCCATAATCTCTGTACCCAGAGAAAACCACTGCTTACATTTTAGTTTCTTTTTTCTTTTTCTACAAGCACGGATACATAATACATAATTGGGATATGATCACTATAGAATTATATATCTAGAATTTGCCACTTAAAATTTTTATATCAACATTTTGAGTAATGCCTGATTTGCCTATGACTGACTTTCAGTGTTGAACCTTAATTTAATTGCTCGTTACTTTTTAAATATCATTAAAAGGGGACTTGCAGAAAACCGAGACAGCAATCAGAAAAGTTACATATCAATTACTCTAAGTCTCTTGATTTTACATTAAATATCCTGCAAAGATGAAATTCTTTTGTTAGTCCAAATACTCTTTGAACTTGGAACTAAAACAATTTGTCTTCAACCAAAGACAAGTCCCTCCAGAGACAACCAGGCCAATGGTCAAGCTTTATTATCTTTCTTTTAAAAGAAATTATGGATTGTGTCATATCTGCCAATAATCTTTTTTAAGTTATTGAAATATAAAGGAACCAGTTTTAACTCAATGTACTTCTAAAAATATATAAATGATAACGTAAGCAAAAAGGATTCTAAACAATGGAGCATTAGGCAGATGTTGCACTTTCTTCTCTGTCATCTGCACTATGTATTCTGTCTTAATTGTAAAGAGTAAAGAAACCTAACTCACTGCTTAACAAGAATATAAAAAAAACTATAGTTTATTATGATTGTACAGTATTGTCAGAAAGCATCTCAGCATAAACTTTTAAAAAGACATTGGCCAGGAATATATTATGCAGATGGCCATAACTTTCTAACTACCCCTCTAGTTAGGTTAAAAAATTTTTTTCTATATTCTATAACTGTAATAGCATAGGGGAAAAGGATGACATCTCTCCCATCCAAAGCTAAGTTTGTGGCTGAGGCCCCTATAATGAAAGATTAATAGGAGAAAAACATGAACTTAATTTAAGTTTTATATGACATAGAAACTTTAGGAACAAAGACTCAAAGAAATGGGGAAAACTGTGTATTTTTATGCAGTCTTACAGAAGTATTTCTGGAGAACCAAAGTGTGAAAATCTGAAAGCAACTTCACAAGCCTTGTTGCTCAGATTCTTTTCCACTTTTGTGTAGTATTCTGTGTTTCTGTACATAGGAAATAACCCTCTGAAATTATGGTTTTATAATCCATGTTAGGAGAAGATCAGAGAATTGATTTACGACCTGTTTCAGGAGAGAATGCTGGGAAAAATCAAAGAGATTTTCTTCCTTTTATTTTCTCAAATGTCATATTTTGGGGTTGAGTGTCCTGAACCCAATAATTCTCCTGTCTGAAACCTTCCCAAGAAGTTTCATAGTTCATAAACTAAGAGACCATTGAACTTGTCTCTTAGTCCTCAATCTTACTCTCTCCTAGGCAAATAAGTCCAATTAATAATTAACAGTGTGTTTCACTTCAAGAGGTAGTATTGCAGGTGGGCATCCACCAAAGTCTATAACTAGAATTTATTTTGTGCTTATTCTGCCCAAGTCGCTATTACAACACTTTACATCTTAATATGTACACATATTAATTAACTGGATCCTCATAACAGTCCTACATTGTAAGACTACTGTTTAATCCTCATTTTTTATTTATAAAAATAATGAAGCACAAAATAACTTGCCTACAGCCAGAGGGTATTGAGGAAAGGAGGCTTTGTTTGAATATACTAATACCTGTGGGGGGAAAAAATGTTTGAAGAGTGGCTTTAGTTAGTCTTTGCATCACCTTGATCAAAATACCTGACAAAAACAACATAGAGGAGGAAACCTTTATTTTGGTTTGTGGCTTCAAAGGTTCAGTCCACAATGGGCCAACTCCATAACTCAAGGCAGAGATGAGGCAGAACATCTTGTTGGAAGGGCATGCAGAGGAAAGTAGCTCAGAACATGGCAACCAAGAAGCTGAGAAAGCTCTGCTCACCAAGGACAATGTAGGATCCCAAAGGCACACCTCCAGTGACTACATGCTCTAGCCACACCCTACCTGTTTAGTTATCACCCACTTAATTCATATACATGGAGGGTTTCATTGCAGCTCACACTCATAGTTTAATTGTTTTACCTCTGAAAACTCTTGAATTTTCTCATATGTTTACCTTGAGGCATACTACATATCTCCATTGTTTTGGTACTGGGGATTGTACCCAGAAATGCTTTACCACTGAGCTACATCACAAGCTGCTGTTGCTGCTTCTTCCTCTCCTCCTCCTCCTTTCTTCTTCTTCTTCTCCTTCTCCTCCTCCTCCTCCTCTTTCTTTAAATTTTGAGGCAGGATCTCAATAAGTTGCTGAGGATCTAGTTAATTTGCTAAGGCAGGTCTTGAACTTGTGATCCTCCTGCCTCAGCCTCCTGAGTTGCTGGGATTACAGATGGGACACCTCTTATCTAAACCATAACATTCTGCTCTTGGCCTATAAAAACCAATCCCCGCCTGACATTACAAAATACATTTAGTCCAGTTCCAAGAGTCCCTATAGTCTTAACAGTTTCATCATTACCCAAAAGTTCAAATCCAAAAGTTCAAGTCCATCTGAGACCCAAGGCAAACTCTATGAGAGTAAATGAAAAAAAAAAAAGCAAGTTATGCATACCTAATATATAATCACACAGAGTAAAAATTCTCATTCCACAAGGGAGAAATAATTGCATAGAAAGAAGAGATGGGTCCAAAGGGAAGACAAGTTCTATGTATCTATGTCTAACATCAAGAGCACATGGCATGGTGATATTCTTTCCAAAGGGCTTGTGTATCTCTACCCCTTTGACCTTGCTGGCTGCAGCCCAGGTAGCCTCTCTGCTGGCTTGCTTTGCTTCATTCCAGTAACTTTCTTTGGCAAAAGTTCCATGTTACTGGCAGTTCTTAATCTTGGGAGTGTCCACTTTGTTGTAGCTTTGTTCTCATATGTTCTTGCATCACCGTCTCAGGGATAGCCCACGGGTATTCTGATTCTAATACACTTTTTCTGGCTTTCTAACTGTCCTTTAAAATCTTGATGAAAATCACCATGACCTGCTAACTCTAGAATCCTGCGTTTTTGAAGAAACAACAATATTTGGTAACCCACAAGAACTGTTAACATCTCCACCATAGCCAAACCTCCCGGAACTGTGGTTGCAGCAAATTCTGAGTGCCTATGCAGCTGAACATGGTGAAGCAACTTCCCAGGGTCTTTTGTGTAGGCAGGGTGCACCAATAACTCTTTTTCAAATAATTTTTACTTTTACATCCTTGAACATCATCTAGGTTTTGTCTTGCCAATTTCTGAGATGCTCTCAAGCCATCTTTCTTATTATTTCTGGATAGAGTACTTAGCATTCCTTTAGTAGCTCTAATATCCTTAGCTATCACAACCTCCTTAGCCCCAGTAGTACTTGCACTTTTCTGACCAAATTGCAATTTTTTCAAATCTTTCTGCTCTGCTGTCTGATCCTGATAATTAATATTTTTTATTTGTTTTAATTAGTTACACATGAAAGTACAATGATCTTGACATATCATACATTTGAATCAGATGGGGTATAATTTCTCATTTTTCTGAGTGTACAGGTTGCAGAATCACATTGATCATATAGTCATGTATATACATACAGCAATAATAATATCTATTTTATGCTCCTGATAATTATATTAAACTTGGCTAACCACCCCCCATCAATATCAATGCCACTGCCAAGAATGCTGTACTGCTTAAAATTTTTCTATATCAGAATAATTTGTTCATCATCTCTAAATTCAATCTCACAAAAACCTCAGGATATGAACAAAATGTAGACAATTTCTTTGCCAGAACATAACATGAATGGCATCTAGTACAATTTCCACAGATTCTTCTTGCTCTGGAAACTCATGAGCCCAGTCTTTATTGTCCACAGTCCTATCAACTTTCCAGTCTTTTTCCAGAATCAACCTTTTTATAACATTCTAATCTTTTCCAGCTTGCATCTTTAAACTTTTCAAAATTCTTCCCCCGCAAGCCAGTTCTAATTACTTCTGAACCACAGGGTTAGTTTAATTATAACAATGACTCTGCATCTTAGTAACAATTTCTGTTTTAGTTAGCTTTCGTATTGATTTGACCAAAAGACCTCACAAGAACAACACAGAGTAGAAAAGGATCATTTTGGCTCATGGTTTTAGAGCCTCAGTCCATGGTAAGTTAACTTCAGAACATCACGGTGGAAGGATGTGGCAGAGGAAAGAAGTTCAGAACATGACAACCAGGAATCACAAAGAGTTTGGTTCACAATAACAAAATATAAATCACAAAGGTACACCCCTAGTGACATATTTCCTTCAGCCACAACTTATCTGCCTCCAATTACTTCCCAGTGAATCTGTTTCACTGGGGGATTAGGTTACCCCTCTCTATTCGAATCATTTCACCTCTGAAAATTCTTGCACCGTCTCTCACATGAGTTTGTGAGGAACACATTATACCTAAACCCCAACAACAGTATTACATCTAAACAGACCTAGTTTTATTAACTAGTTATTTTAAATGTTTATGCCCATATTACATAAGTTACCCCCAAGTATTAGAAAACAAGGTAAAAAATATTATTTTATTTTATAAATCTATCATAATTGTATGTTCTATGTCTGAAAAAAAGGATATAAAGTGAAAACTCTGGTTTGTTGATTTGTATAAGTACATAGGCAAAAATACTACATATTAACAAATTGAAAATGACTAAATATAAATTTAATATATAATTTATTTGGACAGGGTAGCATAGGCAAGATAATCTTCCCGTGGTATACATTAGGGCCAGATTCAAACAATCTGCATTTCTGTTTGCAACCGTTTGTTTAAGAAAAGAGCACTGAAAATATTTTTGCTCTTCTCTTTTTTTCTCTTCTCTTCTTCCTATCATGATTAGGAGTTATTTCTCTGAATAGTTATGAAGAGAGAGAAAGAAGAGCTTCCAGTTGATTTTAAGAGAAGACTTTATGTGACACTATGGTCTAGTAAGCTTTGAACATTGCTCCTACCCAGGTAAATGATGGTTGCAATTTTGTTGTTATTGTGTCTATTTTCTTTATCTGTTGTTTTGTATGTCAATAAATTGAGATACAGGTGATTTCTGTAAGTTTCACTAGTTGTTTCAATCTTAACATTAGATGCCCCCTGAAAAATAATCTAAAACATGGTATATGTAAAGACAATTTATTTGAGAAATGATTTCAGATCACAGCAGTGGAAGACTGGTAGGAGCAAAACAGGAAAAGGATTGAAGCAAGATAAATGTACATCCTCCAGCTGATCTTTACCACAGAAAACTGAGGCACCATCCCCTACAGGGGTCTTCAAGGAATGGTACACAATACTTTACAGACATATCAACTAAGGAACAAAAGAAGGGAATGTTTATGTTCTAGCTCTACTGCCCAGAGATCAGTGATGCCCTGTGGGAAATGAACACTTTCCAGTTCTAGGCAGAACATGTGTGAGTGTTCGGTATTGTTCCTACAGGTATCTCTACTGTGAAATCTCAAAAATTCTGGAGAAGAAAAATAAAGATGATAGAAGGTTCTACAGAGACACTTCTGTACAAAATTAGCTGTCTCACTCACAGAATAAAAAAAAAAAAACTATGAACCTTTTATATCTAAGTATGACCCTCTTGGTGTAATTACTTTTCTCTGTTCTCCATGTTATACTCTATGACACAGATATTTCAGTGAATATTTGACTTATTATGTAATAGGATATAAAGCTAAACAAAATATAGTTTCTGTCATTGATTGGCTTATAATGTAGTGCAAAACATTGGTAAAAAATATTACAATACAGTGTGAGGAGGCTACATTACTAATACATTATTAAGTTCTTTTTTTTTTTTTTTTTTTTTTTGCTACTGGGGATTGAAACAAGGGCACTTAATTATTGAGCCATGTCCCCAGCCCTTTTTATATTTTTATTTAGAGACAAGATCTTACTAAATTGCTTAGGGCCTCGCTAAATTACTGAGGCTGGCTTTGAACACAAATCCTATGGCCCTCAGACTCTGGAGCCACTGGGATTACAGGCATGAGCCACCATGCTCAGCCAATTATTAAATTTTTGATGCTTTAAAAGGGTGTAGAAGGACAACCTATCTAGAGTTGTGGGAGTTGCAAAATCTCTTTAGGTCATACTAATTCAATCTGAATATTTTACTTCTTATAACCTGTACCATTTGTTCTACATTTTTTTTTCTGAATCTTTGAAAAAAATGTATAAAATGATGCCAATTTTAACCTATTTTTGAACAACACAAAACTCTGCTAAAATCACCACCACCTGACACATCTCTTCTTTAATGTATGGAAAGAAAATTATGATTTTACAATTTGAATTTGAAATTCATTTTAAACATAACTATCCCCATTTTCACATTATGTATATTTTAAGTGAGAGAAAATGTTCTCATCTTTTTCACATTTTCATTATGTTATCCAATCCATTTTGCCCTCAAAGTCTGCTGATAAACACTACAATGCAGGAAGGTTTAGAGGAGAAATGACTGGATTATGAGAGCCTTAACCCAATCGTTGAATTAATCCCTTGATGGGGATTAACTGAATGGTAACTGAAGATAGGTAGGGTGTGGCTGGAGGAGGTTGACATTGGGGGTGTGGATTTGGGGAATATATTTTGTTTCCTGAGAGTGGAGTTTCTGTCTGCTTTTCAGATCCTCATGTGAGCTGCTTCCCTCCACCACACTCTTCCACCATGATGTTCAATTTTACCTTGAGCCCTGAGGAATGAAGCCTGCTGTACATGGACTGAGACCTCTGAAACTGTGAGCCCCTCAAAGAAATTTTTCTTCCTTTACAATTGTCCTGGTTGGGTATTTCAGCCACTGCAGTGAAAAATCTGACTAAAACAAATATACATTCTGTTTTCTGAAAATAAACATCTTAACATAATGAAAATAAATGTCAAAATTATTAATTAATATGCAAGGTATTTAAGTTTAAAAGTTATTGCACATCAGTATCTGAAACATTCTGTCCTTATTTATGTCACTTTAATCTTAACTGCAGCGATTAATACATGAAAATAATCATAAATGCATATATCTCTTTTGGAAAGAAAAATATTAAATATAGAAATGACTAAAGTTATACAGGAACACCTCAAAATAAATACTTTTAATTTTAATGCTACAAAGAAGGTTTTAGTTCTGCAAATTGGCACTTGATAAATACAGTTTGAAATCAAAATTATGCCATAATTTATGGTTTCAAAATAGCTCTATTTTTAAAATTCTTTCTTTGGTTATATCCAAAAAGGAAATAATTTTCAAAATTGCTATAAAAGAGAATATCTTGATAATGAAGTGAATTTGGCTTTGCTTATTTGTCAGTACCTTGATATTCCAAAGAGATAATAAGTTGAATAATTTATAGGAATCCTTAAAAAATTAGCAGAGATTTTTATGGCTTAACAGATATAGATATAGCCATAGATATTTCCTGATAATTATCAAATAGTATGTTTCTCTATCTTCTGCCTCATCTGACATGTGGATAACTCCACAAAGGCATTCTGGCTTTGCCTTGTAAACATCTCTGCCCATAGTGTTCTCTTACTATAACCTCTGTGCCAGGGAACAAAGCTGGGAAATCTTAAGGTGGAGAGGTAGAGTTCAGGGTACAGAGGTTGTGGTGTACTCATGATGAACACAAATAGAGATGATTTTACAGTAGCTCTAGATGTGGGTTCAGCCTATTATCCCATCTCTGTCACCCTTGTACTTAAAAACAGGTGTTCAAGAAGGGGAGACCACGGAGATGGCATCTTGGAACTTGTTTCTCTCAGAAGTAGGGGCAGAACTTAGAGGCTGAACACCTGCTCTCTACTGATCAGTGCTGAAATACTCTCCCCAAGTATTGGCAAGTATCAGCCTGATCTCCCTAATGTGTCTCTTGGCTTTGTGCATCCTTTTCCCACACAGCAAAATCATATTTTAAAATAAATCATTTCATGAGCCCCTCTTTCAATCTTCCTTTCTGTTTTACTCAGAGAAACCTGCAAAATCTTTTCATAGTTTTCATGACCCTAAGTTGACTCTCTAACCTCATTTGATCCAATTTACCCATCATACTCAACCACAATTTAAAAGACAAACACAAAGCAATTCATTTTCATTGCTATTGCCTTTTCTTGGAATGTTCATTTTCCAGGTAGCTCCATGTCCTCACCCCTGTGTTCAGGTCTCTGTTCCTGTATTTCCTTATTGGGGAAGTATCCTACCCATGGATATAAAAACTCATCCTCTTACTCCTTTCTATGCCTTTCTCTGTTTTTTTTTTTTTTTTGTTGTTGTTGTTTTTTTTTTGTGTGTGTGTTTAAACAGCATATATCACCTCACATAATCAATGTGGATTTATTTCATTACTGTCTTCTTTTGCCTCAGAATTGGAAGTGACATGGTAGCACTAACTTTATCTCTTTTGTTCAATGATATTTATTCCCTTAGTGTCTGCAGCAGTGACTGTTACCTTGTTGCCACTCAATAAATAATTTTTGAAATGTAGGGAAAGAAGGAAGGAAAAGAGGGAAGGAAAGGAGGGTATGACAGAGGACAGGAAAAGATAGAACAGGCCAGTCTGACAAAGTTACTCAATTTCGTAGCACTTTCAATAAAATTATAGCCTCATCAGTCTTAGCAAATGCCAAAAACCCTCATGAAAATTCCCTCCAATGGCAATCATTGCCCACCGAATCACAGCGTGAGTTCCATTTGCCAAGGTCACTAAAATACTGAGGAACTAGAGAATTTATTGAAGGGTAACCAAAGAATTTTACTCATAAGTTTAGGAACAGTCATATTATGACTTCAACATACTCTTAACCTCTTTCTGGGTCACTGGATGTTTGATGCTAAGTGTAGCAGAGTAAAACTTGACTGTATAGAATTTTCTAGACTTATGGACTTGTGCCCAACTATAACAATGCTAGTGATTAGAAATCCATTCATCAGCAGACTATATGGGGCACTGACAGGAAAATGCCCTTGATTACAAAATTGCCCACATTTTCTCTCAAAAAGAATCTAGCAGTATAGATGTATCCTGTGTTTCCACTTCAGCAAACATTCCAACGGGAGGACAGAAATGGAATTCCTCATTCTGGACCCTATACTTTATGCTCTGGAAGACGTACTATTTTCTAATACTATGACAGCTTGTGTCCTAAATAAATATGAAGAGGAAGTGCTAGAATTAGAAGGATATTTGTTATGCATGCAGGATTTGGTCAAATGTTTAAACCATCATTCAACTACCTCTAGAGGATAAATTGGGTATTGCAAAAAAAAATAATTTGCAAAACTTGATTCTCAATTTTGTTATCAAATACTTTCTAGTACAGGACTAAAAGTAGATACACTTTTTCTACCTTTGCTCCAAAATTTAAATGGCATTATTCAATGAAATAAATAATCCCCAGTGGAAAAATCATTCATATTGGAATCGGAAGACTCAGATTTTTATCTTAGTTCCACCAGTCTTCATCACATCAGGTTTACTATCTGGGGAGGTACAAATATTTTAGCCTAAAAGAATAAATCAAATAATATCTATTTTGAAAGTAGTTGAGAATATCAAATTAGGAAAATGATGGGCACATGTCTGGCACAGTGAAATACTCCAACAATATCAGTTAATTTTTTCTTTATCACTTAATATCATATTCTAAATTATTGTATGGAACCAGAAAGGTCAAAATATAGTTTTAAATGAAGTGACCTAGCTCCCCTATTATATTATCAGGTCAGGTCAGCACTAGTGATGTGCTTTCTTTCTGATGTTTAGACACTTGATATTCACACAAATAATCTCGGTCCATTAATATGATCCATGATGAAGACAACTATAGTGAAATGATCTTTTCATTACACACAGTTATTTTATTACAGAATTCTTCCTAAAGCATGATTTATTCATTTAGAAGTTTCTGTAATGCAATTTACTATCTTCATTGCAAAATATATATATATATATATATATATATATATATATATATATATATATATATACCAGAAAAATTGCTCCATTACTTCCTCTCTCCTCTTCCCTAAAAGTCATTAGGAAAGAATGAAGTTTACAAACTTCTGGCAGCTTGTAGTTGGTTTCTGAGGTAGCCTGACTTTCCTTCTTATTTTGTTTTATGGTGATTTGGCAGAAAGGTTGAAGAATATTTTTACATCCATAAATATGCTCTAGGTGATATTGAGCTCTGAGTATTCTTTTGGCTGCTCTTCTTTCAGAAGACATCTTAGAAGTTCATTGTTTAGGCTCATTGCACTGTAAGATCATGCATATTTTTCTGCTGACTTGAAATAAAAGTTATCTGTTAGTGAAATAGGAAAATTCTTAGGCAGGCAGTTTTCTACTTAAGAGAGTCTTTTGCCCCTGAAGTGGTAGTTGGGTTGTATATTATAAAAAATTATTTGCAAACTTGACTTTGATTAATAGCTCCTAATATAGGACTAAAATATGAGAACTTCAGGTACTCTAAGCTCCACTCCCTTGACCTCAGTCCATTCACTACTTTATACTTATTAATGCATCTCATATGATAAAGAGATCTGTTAGTTGCAAGACCTCTACTCTGTAAATTCACAATGATAACTTTCTATGTTTGACGTAAATGAAGGCTCATATTCATATAAAACACAGAAATGCTAATCATACATACAAAAACAGTTTAAATGTATTTATGTGTCACACATATGTTTACATGCCATCCAATCGATAAATTACATTGTAACCAATAAATACATTAGAAACAAAAGTCATTATTATAAAAGATAGCACAGTATGTTAATAGATGGAGAAGGTTGGTAGAACCACAAAGGTTTTACACACAAACACACACATATGAGTGTTTCTGCATGTGTATTTATACATATATATATTTGTAATATATATTCCTATAGGTACACACGAATGCCAAACTTCTAACAGTCCATGTATTTAATTGTGTATAGTATTTTCCCCTATGCTTTTCCCTGGTAATTTCAGAGGTTTGATGGATACATCCTTCAAAACAAAGTTCCAAAAGGTATCTATTTCCATTGCCCAAAGCCCTCTCCAAAGACAGATTGTGCAGTGCATATGGTTCGGCAGCTTGGAAAATGGAGAACTTGCAAATACCTTTTAGTTACATATGCCAGATGTGAAAATAAACAACAAACACTCTCCTGAGTAATCCAGAGGATGAGATGAGGGAGATTGATTAATACCTACGTGTTTTTCTCCTACATGACTAAGAATGGATTACTTTCTTTTTACTTTTTTTCCCAGTCAAAATTAACCATTTTTCTCTTATTATCCAATATAATCTAATCTTGTTAAGGTACAAATCACTAATAAAGTACTAAAATAGCTATGTTCTTTTTACTCTCTACAATTTAATCTTAACGAAACCCCAAAGAATCTCTACACGATGAAATTTTAGATAGAAGGAAAAGCTAGTAGAAAATGGTTTTGCCTGTAGTACTTTTACTTTAGATGAAACTGTTGAGATAAGTATTTCCTTTAATTTGCAAAGCTTTCCCTCTATACCAGGTCAACAATGAGACTTTATCTAACCATGCTATCACTAACTATCACTGTTTCTGTTCAATATTGAACTAAAAGTCCTGCCTAGTATGGTGAAAAGTTAAATATATAGAGTTTGATATTTCATTTACAATAATATCCAAAAATGGGAGAAAGAAATTTATCTACAAAAGATGTGAAAATATTTATTGATATAAATTTACAAATTTTTAAGAGAATCTGAAGAAATACAAGTAAAGAAATAAATAAACTTATTTTGTTGCTGCATCGATAAACTCACAGGTCATTCCTCTCCAGAATCATCTATAGATTCAAATAAAATTGCAATTCCAATCAAAATTTCAATAGAAGTTATAGAATTTGGAAGTGCTTTTAAATATTATATGAAATATCAAAGGGCAAACACAAAGTTCTTTGGAGATTCATTGTGAAGGGACTGATTAAAATAACTAACAAATATTATTACAAAGCTAAAATAATTAAGGCAATGTTCTATTTGTGCAGAGCTATACAACTAGCTGCATGAAGAGAATAGAGAACCTGGAAATAGACCAATATATACAAAAATTAACTATGAAAATGTTTTATTGCAGGTCACAGTAGAAATAATATATAATAAATAATATTAGAGCCATTGATTTTCTACTTAAAAAAACAAAGAACCCATATCTCAGACTATGCATGAAAATCTATTTCAGGTATATTAAAATATTAAATGTGAAAAAACAATTTTTTTAAAACTTCAGGAGAATGTTTAGAAGAACACAGGAGGAATTACACTCCCAGGTTTGATACAAAAAGCACAAACCCATAAAGAAAAATCATTCTCTTCACTGAAAGATACCATGAAGAGAATACAAAGAGAAGTCACGAATTGAGAGAAAATGCCTGTGACATGGAAATGCACAACCAAACAGATTAGCATCTTTTTAATCAATAAGAAAAAGACTAATAGCACTCTAGAAAATAGGTAGAAGTACAAACAAATATTTCATAGGCAAAGCCCAAAACGATAGTAAACAAAAATAAAAGAAGAAAGAAAGAAAAATGGTGCTCAGACTCATAACTAATCAGAGAAGTATGCAGTAAAATCACAATGAGACATCATTTTATTTACACAAAACAGGCAGAAATGAAAACTACTTTGACAAGCCCAAATAGTGAGGAGAATATGGAGGAACAAAAGGCTTCTCATGCACAGCCAATGAAAGTGCATTTTTGTACCATCAATTAGGCACTCTGGCATAATTAAGTAAAGTGTAGGTTCCACATACTGCAGCTAAAGTAAATCACACACAGCAAACCATACACTCCATCATGACATCATTTTATTTATTCTAGAAAGAACACTTTATGTCTATCTGTTATGGTTTGCATCTAGGTATGTTCCCCTCAAAGCTCATGTGCTGGGCAATGCAGAAATGTTCAGAGGTGAAAAAGTTGGATTATGAGAGCTGTAACTTCAAAAGTGGATTAACTCATAATTTAAATGAACTACTGGGTGGTAACTACTGGCAGGTAGGTTGTGGCAGACGGAAGTAGGTCACTGGGGGTGTGGCCTTGGACTGTGTCTGTTGATGGGCCTCTTCCTCCATCTCTGCTTTCTGATTGCCATGAGCTGAGCATCTTCCCTCCTCTGCCACACTCTTCCCCTATGATGTTCCTTGCCTCACTTTAGGCCCAGAGTGATGGAATTGGCCGGCCACAGACTGAGACCTCTGAAACTGTGAGAAAAAATAAGCTTTTCCTCCTCTACAGGATTCTTGACAGATATTTTGGTCATAGCAATGATAAACTGACTCATACACTGTCCAAATATCAGTTAATAAGAATGAAATAATAAAATGAGATTCATGTATAAATATATTTTAGAAAATTGGGCATAGACAATGAAAATAACAGAACTATTATTATCAGAGCCAGGATGAATAAATGTCAAAACATTATAATGAATATTTTTTCATTAAATATTATAATGAATAAAGAAAAGCAAGTAGAAAAGGAATACCAGACTATACTACCATAAATATATAAAAACCAAAAGAATATAAGAGTAAAGAACAGATTATAAAGGATCCGTACAATGGTATCAAAACTACAACAATTTTGTTGTTAGTTTTTCATCACTGTAACAAATATCCAAGAAAAACCACTTAGGGGGGAAAAGATTTATTTTGGCTCACAGTTGTCAGAGATTTTAATCCATGGCTAGATTGCACCATTGTTTTGGGGCCTGAGGTGAAGAAGAACATCATGTCAGAAGGGCAAGGAAGAAGCAAACTGTTCAGCCAAGGAAAACAGGAAGCAGAGAGAGTGAGAGCAAGAGAAAAGGGAAAAGGCACAGGAAATATCCTTCCAGGATATGGCCTCAGTGACCTACCCCCTCCAACGAGGCTCCTCCTAAAATTCTTGCCACTCCCCACAATGCCATTAAGTTATTAATCCATCAGTGGATTAATCCACTAATGAGTCAGAGGCTGCCTGATCCAATCACTGCCCAAGAGCTCCATCTCTGAACACTGCTGCACTGAGGACAAAGCTTTCAACACATGAAACTCTGGAAGGCATTTCAGATCCACATCCTAACAATTAATAATGAAGACAAAAATCAGATGTTTGGGGCTCCTAGGAGGGGATATAAGAATGATGACATCAGGACAGGTGCAGTGGCACATGCCTGTAATTAAAGAGGCTTGGAAGGTTGAGACAGGAGGATCATCAGTTCAAAACCAACCTCAGCAACTTAGTGAAGCACTAAACAACTCAGTGAGACCCTGTCTCTAAATTAAACACAAAATAGAGCTTGGGATGTGGCTCAGTGGTTGAGTGCCCCTGAATTTAATTCCCAGTACCAAAAAGAATGATGAAATCAGGAAGGGACACATGCATAAACTATGCAATACCATTCTGCTCTGCTAAATATATAGTGGACATACAGGAATTAATTTTGATCTTTGTACTAATTACAGTATATATGTGTATATACTCAGATATATGAATATATATACATATTCAAATAAAATTTTCATATACCTGTGTGTATTAAATGTTTTATAAACAATTCCATTTAAATTTTAAGTACTACTACTCTAAAGAACCACCTCAAAATATTTATCCCACCTATCTGGAAATGAACTCCTTTTTACTTGGCCCCCTGTCCTCCTTTACTGGAGATTGTGGTAATGTATCTGAAAGGAATCTGGTGTTCCTGTAGTTTTTGCTTGAATGAGTGTTTTACTTTGTGGGTTATATGAATTAAGCTTACTAAATGCCTTAAACTATGAGAAATTCTCCTTTTTTTCAAAATTATACATTAATAACAGTATCCAGTGATGATGTTCTCATTCAATTTATATTTCTGACTTCATCCTAATATTTCACTGTCCTAAATAAATTTCCTAAAGAAAAAGAACAATGTGCTATCAATATAGCTAAGTGGAATCATTTAATACAGAAGATGATACATGAAATTTATGAAGAGATATCCAATCTACAAAAGCAAATAATCTAACAAATGAACAGAGTGAAAAAAATATCAATGACAAGAGATGCCTACTGCATGTTTTTTAACTCATATTTCAGGTCACAATGATAAGGCTATGGGCTGTACTCATAATCATTTAGGCTGTGTGGGGATGGATTCAGTCAATCACAAACTACTTACAAATATTTCATGACCAAATTCCAGGGGACATACCATCTTTGTTTGGAAAAGAATATTCATAAGGGAAAATTACTAAATGAGGAAATGGATAAAGGCATGTTGGAGTATTCCTAAGTATCTAAACCCTGGAGGAAAGCAAGTCAAGCTTGTTTTGATCAACCTATCTGAGCATGGTATAGATCCTTTGCCAAGATCTTTCTGGGTCCATATGGTTGCTGACCCTCAGAACTACTCTTATTGCTTAGCCAAGCAACTCCTCAATACTGCTGCAGAAGCAGTAGAAAATTCTTAAATAGAAAAGATCATTACAAGCTCAAGTTTTAATTCATTTCCTTGAGGTAATGATGAAGATATACATTTATAAGCCAAAAAGTTTAGGCAACAGAAAAATAAGTAAAGTCAAAGTGGTCTGGGCATTTACATGGGTATGTTCACAAGTATATTTGCAAACTAGAGGACTTTTGAAAATTATGTAGTCTTGGGCACCCACACATAAATTATTTATAAGAATTAATATATGTGTATTTTCAGAATATCAAAAGTATTCTCAGTGTTTTACAACATCAAATCATCAGTGCATCATACAGGTATGTCTTCTAGCACATTCTTCTTGATCTGAATACTTACAAGCTCATTACCTGTGTTGTCTCAGCCTGTTTCTGTGATTAAAATGGGATTCTTCTTAATGCTTATGATTCCAGAATTTCTATTAGGTTCTGCTTTATTTTTGTAAGCATAAATCTCCATTTGTAGCTCTTGTCTATAACTAGGATTTCCACAGGCCTTTATGTACCCAAACGTGTATGTTTTTAATTATGTAAATTAATTAATGCATTTTAATTGTATCAATGAAAGAATATATGCATGATCTTTGTGACTAGATGGATCTTTAATTTCAGAGCACAGGATAAAGATTTCCCTTTGCCATACAGAAGCACTAATCTCTTCTACAAATTTTCTCCCTGTACTTTTTTTCCAATGGAACATAATATTTTAGTACACATTTGAATAAATATAAAGATTGTGATCTTAAATATAACCATAATCTAAGCAATCTGCTTACTACTTTAGATCCCGCTTCTAAGTGTTTTTCAAATGTCCCCCAAACCTGCCACTTGAATCTCGAAGCAGGCCACAATGGCATAAATAATTATTGAGAGAGTTATAACAGCAAGAGTAAAAATGAGTTTCGGAAATCAAGCACAGTTACACAAAAACACAACAGGATAAACAGTGCAGACCCAAAGAACAACATGGGCAGTTTAAAAGGCTGAGACTCTTAACTGTATATTAATTTTCACTTACATGCACTTTGATTTCATCAACAAACGCTATGCAGAAATTTGAAGACCTTGATTACAGCTTTTGCCATTATCAGGCAGGTGTTTTTAAAGTGGGCAATAAGATTTGGGGGTGAAAAGTGAACCTGCTGAAAGATTTTTGCTTTCATAGATTTCTCAATGTCATTCCTTCCACACAAACAATTCACTTTTAAAATATGTTATAATTTCTCATAATAATTTTAGATGCTTTTATGTCTTTAAGACAGAATGTAATTCCCTATGGTAATATCTATTGAAGAGAATTTTATTTATGCACACTTTCAATTCTGAATACTAAAATATATATTCATAATACAGAAAAGACTCTCTCCTGATCAGAGTAACTTAGATGCCACCCTGCCTAAGAAGAAAGGATTAGACTAGATGACTTTTCAAGGTAGTCTCTTTTCAGAACTAGCTCTTCTATGTGGCCAAAGGGAATTTCATTTTGAGAGAAAGGTAATACGTACAATATAGTGTGCCAGCAACTATAGGAAGGAAGATCTCCATGTCACACTTGCCACTGTCATCTATTAGTAGTATAACTGAGACAAGGAATCCTTCCCTGACCCTCAAGATCCTCATTAGTGCAGTGCATCTCAGAAAGCAAATTAAATAATGTTTGAAAGCAGGACTTAAAGGAATCAGGGAGGCTTGGTGAGCCTAGAACCAAAGTTATTACTATCAAGGCTCAATACTATAAAGGGTTGCTTCTCGCACATGCAAAAGTCATATGGGCTTAGGCCAAAATCCAGGGTAGTCAAAACTATCCATGTAGCAATGCAGAAATCCAGATCTCATCTCTTTAGTCTGTGCTCTGCCATCACAACACAAAGTCTTCTTGTTTGCACAAATAGAGTAAGAAAGAAATCTAAAAGGGAAACACGTAACAGATATCACTCTGCCAATAGCTCACTGCTCAGAACTAAGGCATGGACCTTCCAAACTGTAAGAGGGCTGGGAAATAAGAACATGAAAATGGAATTTTATGAAGCATCACTGAGTTTTAAAAATATTTCAAAAGAGTATTCCTATTTCTACCATTAGGGAAAATTACTAAATGAGGAAATGGAGAAAGGCATATTGGAGTATTCCTAAGTATCTAAACCCTGGAGGAAAGCAAGTATGGTAGAATATCCAAAATAATAAAATGAAGATCACTTCAATTTCTTTTGGTACATTTAAATTTACATATATGTTACTTGTATTTGGGCCAATTGACATTTAGTTTCAAAAATGAAACTAAAAAGATTTAAAGAGCTATCACTTAAACTAGGGAACATTTTAGAGTAATATAGACTAGAATATTATCAGGAATTAAATATTATAAAAAATAGTTCAATAGCCTTCTACAATACCACCTCCATGCATGCTTCCATGTCCAGGAATCTTCTAGGCCTCCTTTTATACAAACTTTTTACCCAGTAAGGAAAGGAGAGTTACTGCAGGCCAAATGTCAAGTTAGGTTCTACTGTTTCCCCAAAGATGAGAAGGAAGATAAATTAGCAGATTCCCTCAACAAGAGTGAAATAAAAATTAAATCAAAGTACAAAGCAAACAGGAAGAAAATTCAATTAAATCATTCTAAGCACATCAATGAGTTTCTTTCTTAGAAGTGATTTAGTATTGCCTTGGTTAGAGCTTGGAGGCTGCTAGGAGGAGAATAGATCCTTCAAAATTATCCTGTTGGAAGGTCAGAGAAGTTGGAAACCTTTGCACTCTTGTCTCATTGAGGGATAATATTCATTATTGACAATTGTCAATAAAACTATAATCCCACATTAGGCTGGGGTTGAATCTTAAAGGTTTTGGGTAGCTTTATCTAAAGGATCATAGCTTGGAGATCACCAGATCCTGCTGAAAGAGCCTATTAAATATAGCATTGGAAGAGAAGGTCACTGGCCATGGCCAGGTGAACAGATGTCCTCAGTCAGTGGGGCAAAGTGACCCAAACAAAATGCCCTACTTCTTGAAACCTAGACAAGTAGAAACATTCAAAGAAGAGCTAATAAAAAAAAATCATGATCATTTAGTGGTCCAGGCCTCTGCAAATAAAAAAAGTATCATGTCACACAATGCTGATGGTGTTACTTTGGCATAAAACAAGAAGACGTGCTCTAGTGAGTCAGGGCAAGCTCCTCTGGTTCAACAAAGGAGCAGAGCTGACAAAACAAGCCTCATGGTTATTTCAGTGTATTTCTGACATCTCCCTGCAATGGGAAAACTGGTATATGTATCTCTTTGCCCTGAATGATTAAATATAAAGGAATGAAGAAAAGTAGAAAAATGTAAAATTCCCACATTTGTATAAGTTACTACCAACATTAACATTCAGAATACCAAATACTACCTAATTATTAATACATGCATATGAAGAATTTTGAATGCCTGTCTTTATAAAAGAGAACATGAGTTTTGTCTCAAGGACACCTTGATAATAGGTATCAGAATTTCTATTCAGCATTCTGCACATTATTTCCATGAAGAGTTCTAAAACAAATTGCTATGATTGTAAGTTTCAGATTGAAAAGCTGAACCAAGCATCACAGAAAAGACTTCCTCTTCATCCTGGGCATATCTATAACCATTAAAGATTTGTGAACACTATAAAATGCAATAGCACTCTCTAGTTTTAAATGCTACTATTGTCTCTGTGTTTGAATTGTCTACATGAAAAAGGGTCCCCTGCTTGATTCACTCTTACCTGTTTTAATAAAGAAAATTTGTTCAGAGATATCATAAAATTATTGTATTCCCATCTCCCCCCCAAAAAGGGATGCTCTGTCAAGAGCATACACAAAGTAAAGAATATATTAGATTAAACCAAGCTCTACTAATATAAAACTGGCCTCTAGACATTTATCATCTAAATGCCCAACTATATGCCTTACTCTGGAAGGCCCTGGTGGCATTAGTTAAGCACTGTTCAAAACTGATACCAATAAAGACATGGGTAATGCTCACCAAAGAAAACAAATGCACAGAAAATGTATTTCTTAGAAATTCTTGCATATTTACATAGTATTAAAATGGCCTTAAACAAACACAAAATTAGATGTCAATGATAACCTACTGTATTGCCTGCTAATTGTCTGAGATTATAAGAGATTATAAGAGTTGGGAATTCAATAATTAGATCATACATGCAGTTCTGAGTATTAATGTTGAAAACAACACAAAAATAAGTCAATTTTACATTTTTCCTATTGCTTTACATTTAACCATTCAGATAAATGTCAAACAGGAAATTATATACATATATATGTATACACACACACGCACATATAATTTTGCTAATATCTAGAAAAAACTTGTTATTTCCCAGGGCAAGGATTCCATACAAATAAGTCTACTTTTCTCAAAAGTAGACTTATTTGTATGGAATATTCCTTCTTTGCCAATATTTTAAAGAAGAACATGGCTGGTTTGCCTCAAATAATCCTACACTTAATAATAATATAGACATTATATTTTATAAAAACCATTAAATACAGTTATTATTCTTATACAATGCATCTAGGCCAGTGGAAGAAACATATTATTGCTTCAAGAAATGAATCATTTATGGAAACATTTTGAGACTTGCTATGAGGCTCTGAAAGAGATGTTGAAGTAGAGAGCTCCAAGAAATATCAAGGAAAGCCTGTTATAATCTTGGTAATTGGTGTGATCTCACATTGTCGAACAATGCACAGGAGTGGTTGTCCATTATACTTTGGCACCAAATCAAAAGGTGGTACTTCTAAGAGACACCTCCAGATTTCTATCTCAATAGTAAATTATTGCATTGTACAGTAGGTCTCATTCTGTTATAAATAAAACCAGAAATGTACACAAGTTTTATAAAAATATTGAACAGTAATATCAATGATTGCAGACTATCCTTATACTTTCCCTGCCCAAGTGTCTAAAGCAGATCAAAGGTTGACACTATAAAGGAAATGAAGTCTGTACAAAACATTGTATATAAAACAATGATTAGTCCCAACTTCATATATGAGATTAATGAAACTAAATTGGCATACTAAAATTCTCTAAAGTTCTTTTTTTAGACAGAATTACTATTAATTCTAGTTTTATAAATATTTCATTGAAAAATCTCTTAGGTATTATGTAATTTGGAAGGGAAAACGTCATTTCCAATAAATATTGTATGTGCACACACAGATCCACACAAACACACACACACACACACACACACACACACAATTCATTTCACCCCTCTTTTTGGAACTTGCTATGTGCCCTATATCTCTAGAGTTTAAAACTTTTAAATGCCTAAAACACACTCCTTACATTTAAAAGCATTTAATAAATGAAAAAGGCTATAGGAGAACTTAATAATCTCTATAAGCAAAAGAAGAGGCCTTCAAAAATATGAACAAGAGGCAAAGACAACCAAGAAGTCACAGATTGCCAAGAAGGCAACCCTAGTGACGCGAGTGTGGCAGCAGGGATCAAGAAAAAGGAGAAATCAGTACTTGGCCAATCAGTACTCCTGCATCAAAACTAAGCCCAACAAACTGTACTAAGAAATTGTTTGGCTGGTCATACACTAAGGAATTCTGCATGTTCACTCTCTTTATTTAGGTTTATTCACATATAAAATTTTGAGGTGCTATAAAGTAAATACAACCACATACTTTGGGCCTACATTTTTCTAGTTATTTTATTGCCCTTTTCTGTATCTAAACTTTTATTAACCTCTCAGTGAGGGGTTATGACAATTTGTTTGAGGAATCCACATTGAAGTCTACTGTGTGCTGGGTGCCTTTGCATGTGATGGTTCATTCACTCATCTATAGCATGTATATCTCATATACAAGAAAAGTCATTTTCAGAGTTTTACTAATTTGTTCTCACTTACACATTGGAATAACATTTAGTAGGGTCTGTAATTCAACTACATAGTTATACTCTCTGAGGGAGATATTAAAGAAAACCAACTAAATAACATATAAAAGCAAGACAGAATCTCAGGACTAGGGTAATGCCTGAGTCAGTATAAAGGGAACAACTCACAGCAAATAAAAAAGTGGTTTACTTAAAAAACTGAAGCACATATTGGGGACAAATTTCTGTAAAGAAGGTATCATCAATCATCATCCTGAATACAAAATCAGGGATCACCTAGAAACTAGAACCTTACTAAAAAGTGTTGTGGTGTGAACTGATCAATGTAATCAATAAGTCATAGACATAGGTTATAGATTATAGTAATAACATAAGATAACATATCTAAGCAACAGTGAGACATAAGTTCATAGATAAGTTCATCAGGAGTAAGCCTAAGTAATTATAATAAAATCATGTAACTGTAAGACAAAGGATTTAAGCCGCAGGAAAAAGATATGGAATGGTGAAAGGTGATAAGTACAGTATAGATATAGCTAAATATAGGCTGATAAGTTGATATAGATATAGACAAGGTTAAATCAATAAGTTGTGAACAATTGTATTAGCTTGATCATGTAAACATAAGGCTTATAGGCATCAGTAGTAAAATGATGAGTAAATGAGATAACTGCAAGCATCAAATAGGTTACTAGTACTGGGATAGCAGGAATGGAGTCACTGTGGCTATATGAACAAAAAGCGTGGCCGTAGGGACTCTGTCTTAGCTATTCTAGACTTCATCTTAGTTTTTCTGTTACTGTTCCCGTGAAGAGGGAACTGCATGACCCATTTCTGAGAAACAGAAATAAAATCTGTCTTTTTGTTTTTCTGTACTTTGTATCCCACAGAATGTACCCAACTCAGAATATGATGGTGGTTGTGGTGATCTAAATCCTGGATTTGAGTACATTTATGGGTCTACATGACTTTGAAATAGATTATTGACCCTGCTCAGCTGAAACTCAGAATACAGCTGTCTAACACTTGCTCAGACCCAAGATGTGGTTAACTAAGTTTAAGCTAACTGATTCTTTTTAGCTTTTGTAACTTGCTTGGCTGCATGACGCTAAGAAAAGGCCCTGAGTTGTGATTTTCGTCTTTAAATTCTCAAGTCACAGGGACTCCACAGGGTGACAGTCCCTAGACAGGGAAATAAAGTTCTCTTTTGTTTGAATTCTGACTTAGAGTGTTTTCTGAGGTGGCTCTCTATGACAAAAGGACTAGAATCCTGTGGAGAGCAGGCTGTGCCCTACTCTAATTACTCTATGATATAAAGAACAGCAATTTTCAGGCTGTGCCTAAACCCAAGTTACTTCATTTTGGAAAACAATAGTTTGCCATGAATTTCTCCATTTTGAGCACAAGTGCCAAGGTAAAAACCTTGTTTTTACAAGTAAGCAACCACCATTTGCCTGGCACCACCATAAGGTCTAATTTGATAACTTATATGTAGCTGCTTATCCAACTCAATCAAGAGATATCTAGACATGTAGACATCACAAATCATATGAGAAACACCAGACACGGAAACTTATCAATTCACCAGATGCAGTCCCCTCACACAAGACCCATAATAAACGGAGAAGTCTCTGAGACTAAATACAGAGGCACCCTGACCCCAGCAAATGGTCACACATCAAGAACCTGGCCCAGGAAAATTGCCACAGAGATTTGCTGTCTCCATCAGGCTAGAGCAGAGCACAGTTTCTCCTTCACATGATGATCATGGATGGCCACTACAAACTGACACCTCAAGCTGACAATCTGAAACTGAAAGTGGCATCCACTGAACCCTCTGCTTTGACCAATTCTATAAAACCGGTTCCTTAAAATTCTTATCTGATTGCCTACAGTAAGTCTGCATTCATCTGTTTCTCTTCCTGTGCTCTTGAAATCAGCATCCTGTAACCCTGTGCCCATCTTAACACTCTCTTAGTCTTTTTGTGACCTACTTTTATATCATTGTGTGAAGTATGATATGTGACTTCATTATATACATTAGAAATTAAGATTGAAATAAAAGAACTCTTGTTTGCCCAGCTTACAACTATCAGGTAACCTATGAATATGCAGAGAACTGCCATCCCTGAAAGCGGTGTAACCTCCGAATTTATTGTTATTCCATCTATTTTGACCTGTAGAAAGACACAAAGGTGTTTGGTCTATGTTAAGGACATTGCTCACTCATGACATAAATATTTAAAAAGATGCTTGAAACACTGATTTCCCCAAGACACTAAGGTACAAGTCAATCCTATGCATTGCTATAAGTGGCCCTCAATACTACCACTTAAGGAGATCAAAGAAGTCTCCATAAAAATGTGCAATGTGGTTAAGTAGTCCAAAGACATCTATGAGGGACCTTGAAAAATGGCTGGAGAAGACAAGAGTTGCTTTAGGAGGTAGGTAATAGGAAGAATTGCAATACCTTAAGTGATAAAGGAGGGGTTTTAAGAAGATGAGCAGAGTCCAGGATGAATAGATTAGAAACCACCCAGAAATGCCTCGGAGGGAGGAAATCGGGGTAGAGTAAACTCAGTAAGGATTATAAATATGACTCTCATAAATGTATGTAAAATTAAATAACTCTGAAATTTCCTACAAAATTTTGGAAAATTACCGTAGTCACAGAAAAGCCAATTTGAAGAGAAAGAAGAGGCAGCTGAATTTGACCTTGAGCATGTTAAATTTGAGGTAACAGAAGACATGCAAGTATTTTAAATTTTTCACCAATGGTAAGAGTTGAATCTCTAAAATTGAATGAATTCAGGCTTGGAGTGAAATTGCAAGATGAATGGTAAATAAATTTTTAAATGCATTTAGTTATTCTGCCCAAAATTGTCAAGTAAACTAGGTTTACGTACTGATAACATATTTAAAAAAAAAAAAAAAAGAATCAGCAATTTTAGTGAAGCCTAACACACAATTACACTAATAAAGTGCATGAATGTATTTTAGGCTGTTATTCCTGAAAATGAATCAAATATACAATTTTGCACCTGCTTTGTAATTTTTTTTTTGTAACAGAACCAGAGGTTTTAAATTCCCCAAATAACAACAAAATGTAAAATAAAAGCATAACACCCGAAGCCCCATGCTTTGAATTAGAATTCAATGTGCATATTTTTTTTAGTTGTAATTTTCTTGTCTATCATTCTCCAGCTCCCAAATTAGACTTATTTGGCACCATGCCAGAAGATGGGTCTCTAAATTATAATGAAACTCAACTTTTACATACAGCACTATTGATAATATGAGCAGCAAATCTGGGCAGTGCTACAATGAAATAGGCGACAGATGTACTTCCAATTCTGGCAGAGCGGCTTTAAAAAATCCCAACACTCGATATTAAATGCCATTTAAAGGAATTAGATACAAACTCACCACTGGTGGGGGGAAGGGAACAGGTGTGACAGAGGGAGATACTGCCTAATTAAAATATTTTGAGGCGTGAACATTAAAATGGTGTAGTTTTTATTTCACTCTGTAAAATAAGTTTTATGTAGTTTAAATACTCCAAATGATTTTCAGGAAGGAGCTAATGCAGTTGACCTTACAAATGTGAACATATTTGATCTAATTGGGAATTAGAGTTAGGATTTTATTTTAGCAATAAAAATCACAGAGAACAACTCCACACTATGAAAAGATTAATCCAGATGTCAAGAAGAAATGAAGAATGCTTAAAGCAAAATATTGATATGTACTTCAATATCAGCAATTGTGAAAAGGAAATATTAAGAGTTATCCTACTTTTCTTAAAAATGAAAAATAAAGTTATTTGGTATAATGATTTTAGATTTCAGTATAGCCTTATAACAAAAAAGACGTTTGAAAAATCCATCCTTTTCATCTTATCAACAGATTTCTGTTTCTGGAATGTTTACAAAGCTGGTGTGTTCATGCTGACACAGTGTGGGACAGGGTTTCTGTGGTAATGACAAGCACATTTATACTATAAGGTGCATAGGCAAGCTATAGGGTTATTTGCCATGAGAAAAAATAGGAGGAAATATCACCTAGCATGACACTCAATCTCCCCCTACGGTATATAATTTGGCTGAGATTTTTATTAGAATGATACTGAATCTTAATTTAAAGAATATTTATTTATAGCTTAGCAATGTTGAGTCCTCCAGTAAGTCTTTCAAAAATATTTTGGCAACATTCTGTAGTTAGGAATGCAATGTTGATACTCTTTATAGTTGTAAAGTTTGCAAGAACTTTTTAGTTACATCCCATAAATTTTGGTATGCTTTACAAGTTTTGATTGTCTTTCAGGTAAAAATATTCCTTGATTATTCATGTGAGATTGTTTCCTTTGACTTATGAATCACTTCAAAGTGATTTTGGTCTATTTTGGTGATTGTTTCATTTACAATTTTAGTGCTTTATAAATGTCAATTTGGCCAAAATGATTGATAATATTCCAGTGTGCTATATATTTATGGTTGATTTTTGTTTTTGTTTTCTTGTTCTATCAATTATGGAGAGAGTCACACTAAAATCTTCACCTATTTTGTTGTTTTGTTTATATTTTCATAGTGTGTTCTTAGATAATGTGTATTTTATGAAAATTATTGCTAATGAATTGCCTTGCGTAGCTATGAAATCTCCCTCTTTATCTGTTAGTCTTCATGTCTTCAAGTCTGCCATTTGCCTAAAATCTCCTTTTCCATTCTTTTACTACAATCTTTGTCTTTCTATCTAAAAATATCTATTAATGGCACAGTGTCTTGGTGGCACATGCTTGGGTATTAGTTTTTTAATAGTGTCTTTTACTTGAAGTGCTTTGTCTACCTAATTAAAATGTGACGATAGAGTTGGACTTAAAAATACCATCTTCTTCTTTACCTGTTTGGCTATCTGTTCCTTGATATACCCACTCCTTTCTCTCATAATTTGGTAATTAATTAAATAATTTTATTACTCTTCCTTTTTAATCAATAGAACTTATTATATCATTTTTTCTCTCAATTCCTGTTTATTTGAAAATATCCTTACTATGCCTGGTTCACTTTAGAGTGTTTTTTTCCATTGGAAGAACACTTTTAGGTTGACAGCTTTCTTTTATTTATTTATTTGTGTGTGTGTGTTTTATTTTCTGTCAGCTTTTCATGAATGCTCTTCTATTTTCTTTTTCTCTTTTGTCTACTATTATTTCAGAAAAAGAAAAAGTTTCCATTTGGCTATAATATGTCTTTCTTCTCTGGGTGCTTATAGGATTTTTATTCTGTTTTGGTGTTTTTTTTTTCTCTTTGCTTTTTAGCAGTGTGACATCATTAAGTTTAATTTCCTTCATATTCATCTTGTTTGGAATTAAAGGAGCTTCCCAAATTTGTTATTGATTGTGATTAACCAAATTTAGACTTCATTGTAGTGAATATTTTTCCAAATATTTTATTTGCCATATTTTCTTCTTTTTCTGGACTCTAATGACATGCATATTATTTGATACTGTCCTTCAATTACCTGAGTCTCTTGATTTTTGAAAATATCTTTTTTTCTTTGTACAATAGTTTGGCTAATTTGTATTTACTGGTCTTCAAGCTGTATCATTTTTTTTTCTTTCTAATCTACAATTGTTCAATGATGTTTTTAAATTTCATATACTGATTTTTTTTCCAATTGTCAATTTTCCATATAGTTCCTTTCAATAATTTTATACTTTCCTTCAAATTTTCATATCACTTAAATATATTTTATATATATATGTTATGTATGTATACATATTACATGTTATAGTACATATTCATACTATTATTTTAATGTGTGTGCCTGATAATTCTAATATGAGACAATGTGTTATTTTGTTTCATGTACTAATTTTTCTCTTGATCTCTTATTCTTCTTTCTCCCCAACCCCACATATATATCTTTTTTTCTTTTTGTGTATTAATGAATCTTATAGTCATGGAAGATATCTTGAAGAGAGTCTGTAGTGTTCCATCTTTCTCTAACAATGTATGAGTTTTGTTGTCTCAGTTCATTAAATCACAAATGGATCACCCTGATTTTGAGAAACCCAGACTTTATGCTCTATAATGAATGGTCTATTTTAATTTTCCCTTAATGATAGAGTCCCTCTGATGTGGTCAAAGCCATGCTCAACTGTTTGCCCTATAGATAGTAACTGCTAAAATTTCTATCAGGGCTTTCATTTGTTGAAGGGTTGTTTTCTCCTGGACTATTTGAAGAGTGACCCATTTGTGTATAATTTAGAGTTCTGCTAAAAAATTGAGGGACACTGTGTATAGATTTGAGGGTAGGCTCCCCTTTATGGCACTCCTTCCCTTCCGGGGTATCTCCTCCCAATTTCTAGCTGTTTTGAACCCTGTGCTTTAAGGCTGACTCCTGGAGAGATGGAACTGCAACTCTTGGTTCCAGCTCTAATGATGGCATGTCTTATCAATGTGGCTTTCACTCACCACCATTTCTGTCTTTCAAGATGTAAATTCCCTCTAATCTCTACCAACTTTTGGACCCTTTCTGGTTTTTCCAAATAACTGTATATGTATACGTGTGTACGTACACTCACATGCATTCTTTTTATATGAACTTTGCCCAAATTATATAATTGTTTTTGAAAAGAGTTAGTTTAATACAAGTTTACTGGGGGCCAGAATTTTGTTACTTTTCTTTATGTGTAATTTTGTTTTAGTTTTGTTTACATGTACTCTGTATGTTTTATAAAATATATAATCCTAGCTATAGTAATATCTAGGTGTCCCATTGGGAAAGTTCTACATAACTATGTGTAAACTCGCATTCGTTTATCTATTCACATTTCCAGAATTATCAGTACAGGTTAGTATTTCAGTGGTAAGTATTACCAAAATAAACAATTTACATAGGGGCTAGGGATGTGGCTCAAGCTGTAGCGCGCTTGCCTGGCATGCGTGCGGCCCGGGTTCGATACTCAGCACCACATACAAACAAAGATGTTGTGTCCGCCGAAAACTAAAAAAAAATAAATATTAAATTCTCTCTCTCTCTCTAAAACAAACAAACAAAAAATTTTACATATGTGTTGATGATAACCAATATAGCAAAAAAAAAGATTTCACCAAAACTTGACTTGCCTGGCACTAAAGGCATATAGAAACATTGATGCATTTGAGAATCGTGTTCTTAAAAGCACACAGTAAGTGAATATAGATGATTAAATATCAATTGACTTGCTCACCCAAAGACTTAGGTATCCTAGGAATTAGAAATAGAAGGAGGAGGGGAAAGAAAACTAAAAGGAGGAGCAATGGTAGCTGCCTGTTGGCTCACAGCAATGTAAATGTGCAGGCAGGTTAAGTTGATCAAACCATTCTACCACTAAATACAACAATGCATCAGCTAAAATGGAATACAAAGGCAAAATGAGGTACATAAGATTCTGGGTGGGAGATGTGGGCATGGAAAATGTTACAAGTGTTACACATGCTTACAAAAACATTCACAAAGAAAATAAATGAGGGATAAAGTCTGTCATTTGCTTAGGAATCCAATTAGTCTAAGGTCAACTCTTCTATAATCCCAGAGTTTCTAAATTAATATCTTCTTAAAAATCCTACCTATTTCCCAATTGACTGAATCCCTAAAGGGAAATATGAATTTCATGATTAAAAAAACATTAAAAATTACTGTTTCTCTAGCACATATATTACAAAGCTTATTGCATTTAAAGTTTAAGTTAATTCTAAAAACAGGCTGCTAGAAGTCAAAAGCTAATGTACTATTTGCAAAAGAAAAAGTTGTATTATTTTATAACCCTTTAAGAAGAAAATAGTAGAAATGCTTTAAAGGCAACAGTCTCAGAAATGGACAGTCTAAATACACTTGTAGAGAAATATTTCTGCTCTCAGATCTGTTATGAGTTTGATGCTGGAAAAGGAATATATAACAAAATCCCCAAATGCTCAATCCACACAGACTTGACACATTGGATCTACAATTGAATTCCATTGATATTTCAAGATTCCTTTCTGAAAGGCCAATATTCACAAAGCTTTAATTACAGTACATTGCTTTCACCCCTTGTCAATTCAGATTCCAAACATGAGCTTTGTCATTAACATAAATTTGCATACAAGGAGAGATTACAGAAATGTCACTGCAAAGTTAGCAAAAGCAAATAGAGAAAAATAGATGCCTTTTGCGTTGAAACTTCTTTTCATACCCTTTTAAACAGTAGCATATTTTGACCTGACCATGAATTCCTTTAATGAGACTTTTTTAAACAAAGGAGTCACTTCCTTAGACTTCTGAATATGGTGCACTTAAAGAACACTCACAGAGTTTTGGGACTCAAAATTTTTTTTCTTTTTTTTTTTTTTCCCAATACCATCACATCTTCACTTATAAGAAGAACGCCCTGGTGTGATTTCCATGCATGGCATTGTCCCAATTGTACAAATAATTTACAGATTTATGGTGTTAAACAAAAATTATGAGAGGCATTGTTTTAAACTGTGCTAAATGCCACAAAATCAAACTGAAAAAAACACTAAGGAAGCTGATAGGGCCCTAAACAAACTAATTTTCCCCAAATAGGAGAATCCAGTCTACCTGAGTCTATATAATAAGGAAATCCTCTCTGCTTTAACACTTACCAAAAAAAAAAAAAAAAAAAAACCAATTGAAGTGTTAACAAAGTAACAAAGTACCCTGATATTAAATAATCAACTTTTCAACCACATTTCTGTTTTCCCAGGTTGTTCCCACTGTTCTGCTCTTGTACACTGGAGGCTCTCATCCTAACATGTAGAATAGAAGCTACCCAGATTCCTGAATCACAAATTAAAGTCCATTAGATCTACAACTGTATTTGTTGTAATTCTGACAACATAACATCTTCATTGCCCATGGATTCTAATTCCTTATAGTTTTTGATGACTCCAAATTTATTTCACCAGTTTTAACTAATCTCCTGAGCTCCAGAATTATATATCAGTTTTCCAGTTTAGCGTATACCCTTACTCAGGAATATCTCATAGGCACCCCATTATTAATGTGTTCAGAATCAAACTCATGAATTCTCCTTGAAAGCCATTTTCCTGAGGTTTTTTTTTTTTTTTTTTTTCAATTTAGTGAGTTAACTCACTATTTCCCCAGCTGCTTAGGCCAATAATCTAGAAATAAGCTGTGATTTCTTTTCCTTTTCCTTGCCTTTGTACAAAACAACAGCAAATAGATATTTTATCTGAAGAAATTTAATTTTTTTAGCTTTCTCTTTCATGCAAAACTATTTAACAACATCATTTCTCAGCATGTCCACCACTATCATTCTAGCCAAGTCCACGTTTTTTTTTTTTTTATATTGACCACTGGAATAGTCTTTTTTATTGGTATTTCTGCATTCTTCATTCTTTTAATCTAGTCCCTTTCATAAGGATTATTTTTATACATTTAAACTAGATTATTAACTGCCTTTCTTAAACCTTCATGTGTTTCTCTTTTGTGTGTAGAAATTTCAAGCACTATATAATGTTCCTTGAGGCAATGGGTGAGCTGAGGCTAGCCCTCTCCTTCCCTACCTTGGCTCTGTTTTCTCTTTAGCCACACTGACCTTCCTGCTTCTTATCAAGCCTCTTCCCATCTCAAGACATTTGTACTCACTAACCTTCTTCCTCAAATAATTTTCCCCAGATCTACTCATGGGTAGGCTCCTTTGCTTTATTTGGATCCCACCGAAAATATCTGAAAGGCTTTTTGGCTACTGAATCTAAATTGGATCAACTTTCCTTTCCCAAACTACGAAACATGTTATATCATTATATCTTAATTTATTACTTTCAGAGAACTTATAAGCATCTAATATTATTGTGCTTATTTTATTTTGTACTTGTTTTATATTTTCCTTCCCCCAATGGAAAGTAAGTTCTGCAAATCCATAAATTTATCCCATTACTCTAATACCCAGAAAAGTGATTGGAAATAAATGTTTAATAAATAGTTGTTCACTAAATGAATGAATGCATGAAAGAGAAAGCTAAAAAAAATTAAATTTCTTCAGATAAAATATCTAAAAAAAACCAGCTGAATCAATATATCACCTAGATTATATATATGAGAATATTAATCTGGCAAAAGTATGTGATTGGAATAGGGACAGATAGAGGCTCAGCCAGCCAATTTTCTCTTTTGGTAGCAAAGAGAAAATTCAGTAATGATTACAAATAAAGTGAAGCCAAAAAGAGAGGGAAGTGGAAACCGGTCCAAGGGCCTTAAGAGAAATACACCTTAAAAATACTGCCAATTTATAGAGCATAGAGAAAATAGAGGAATCAAAGTTAACTCAAAGATCTCCAGTCTGGCTGAGAGTAAACCTACTAGTTTCATCAGAATAATCAGCATAAAGCTTAGACATAGGTGATGTATGTGAGATTTAGTATGGAGATTTGTTTAAGTAGCTTAGTAGGACATCTGGGTAGAGATAATATTTAGTCAACTGGAAATGCAGTTCTGTAGCAACAAATAAAGATTAGTATTTTGTTTCTTTTTTAGTTAAAATTATTGAGATATAATTTATATAAATCTTGAGAAATGTCCATTCGTTACCTCAAAATTTTCCTTCGGACCTCTTGTTAGTCAGTTCCTTTCCTGATAGCCTTAATTCCAGCAATAGCCAAACAGGTTTTTGTTCCTAGAATTTTTACCTTTTCCATAAAATACTATAAATTGAATCAAATGATATATAACTTATTATATAAAGTTCATTTCACCTAGTATAATGTTCTCATATTAGTATGTAGGTCTTTGAATACATGTTATTGTTTGTCAGAGGGAAATGTACAGGGTTGGGATTGCTGGGATACATGGGAAGGTGAATGCTCTAGGAAACTGTAAACTCTTTTTTTTTTTATTGATTGTTCAAAACATTACAGAGCTCAAGACATATCATCTTTCATACATTCGACTCAATTGGGTTTTGAACTCCCCAAATACATAATACAGACTCACTTCTGTTACATACTCACATTTTTACATAATGGCATATTAGTGACTGTTGTATTCTGCTACCTTTCCTATCCCCTACCATCCCCCCTCCCCTCCCATCTTCCCTCTCTACCTCCTCTGCTGTTGTTCAATTCTCTCCCCTTTTTTTCCCCCCACCCCCTTGCCCCTCATAACCTCTTATAATTTTGTGTATCACTGAAGGTCTCCTACCATTTCCATATGTTTTCCCTTCTCTCTTCCTTTCTCTCCCCCCATTCGTCTTAGTTTACTGTTAGTCTTTTCCTCATGCTCTTCCTTCCTGTTCTATTCTTAGTGGCTCTCTTTATATCAAAGAAGACATTTGACATTTGTTTTTTAGGGCTTGGCTAGCTTCACTTAGCATAATCTGCTCTAATGCCATCCATTTCCCTGCAAATTCTATGATTTTGTCGTTTCTTAGTGCTGCATAATACTCCATTGTGTATAGCTGCCACAATTTTTTTATCCACTCATCTATTGAAGGGCATCTAGGTTGGTTCCACAGTCTAGCTATTGTGAATTGTGCTGCTATAATCATTGATGTGGCCGTATCCGTATAGTGTGCTCTTTTAAGGTCCTCAGGGAATAGTCCAAGAAGGGCAATAGCTGGGTCAAATGGTGGATCCATTCCCAGCTTTCCCAGGAATCTCCATACTGCTTTCCAAATTGGCCTCACCATTTTGCAGTCCCACCAGCAGTGAACAAGTGTGCCCTTTTCCCCACATCCTCGCCAACACTTATTGTTGTTTGACTTCATAATGGCTGCCAATCTTACAGGAGTGAAATGGTATCTTAGGGTGGTTTTGATTTGCATTTCTCTGATTGCTAGAGATGGTGAGCATTTTCTCATGTGCTTGTGGATTGATTGTATGTCCTCCTCTGAGAAGTGTCTGTTCAGGCCCTTGGCCCATTTGTTGATTGGATTATTTGTTATCTTATTGTTTAATTTTTTGAGTTCTTTGTACATTCTGGATATTAGGGCTCTATCTGAGGTGTGAGGGGTAAAAATTTGTTCCCAGGATGTAGGCTCTCTATTTACCTCTTTTACTGTTTCTCTTGCTGAGAAAAAACTTTTTAGTTTAAGTAGGTCCCATTTGTTTATTCTTGTCATTAACTCTTGGGCTACGGGCGTTCTATTAAGGAATTTGGAGCCCGACCCCACAATATGTAGATCGTAGCCAACTTTTCCTTCTATCAGACGCAGTGTCTCTGTTTTTATATCTAGCTCCTTGATCCATTTTGAGTTAACTTTTGTGGCTGGCGAGAGAAAGGGATTCAATTTCATTTTGTTGCATATGGATTTCCAATTTTCCCAGCACCATTTGTTGAAGATGCTATCCTTCCTCCATTGCATGTTTTTAGCCCCTTTATCAAATATAAGATAGTTGTAACTTTGTGGATTAGTCTCTGTGTCCTCTATTCTGTACCATTGGTCCACCTGCCTGTTTTGGTACCAGTACCATGCTGTTTTTGTTACTATTGCTTTGTAGTACAGTTTGAGCTCTGGTATCGCTATACCTCCAGATTCACACTTCCTGCTTAGAATTGCTTTTGCTATTCTGGGTCTTTTGTTTTGCCATATGAATTTCATGATTGCTTTATCTATTTCTACAAGAAATGTCTTTGGGATTCTGATTGGCATCGCATTAAACCTGTAGAGAACTTTGTGTAATATCGCCATTTTGATGATGTTAGTTCTGCCTATCCATGAACAGGGTACATTTTTCCATCTTCTGAGATCTTCTTCTATCTCTCTCTTTAAGGTTCTGTAGTTTTCATTGTATAAATCTTTCACCTCTTTTGTTAGGTTGATTCCCAAGTATCTTATTTTCTTTGAGGATATTGTGAATGGAGTGGTTTTCCTTATTTCCATTTCAGAGGTTTTGTTGCTGATATACAGGAATGCCTTTGATTTGTGCGTGTTGATTTTATATCCTGCCACTTTGCTGAATTCATTTATTAACTCTAGCAGCTTCTTTGTAGATCCTTTTGGGTCTGTTAAGTAAATTATCATGTCATCTGCAAATAGCGATAATTTAATTTCTTCTTTTCCTATTTTTATGCCTTTAATTTCTTTTGTCTGTCTAATTGCTCTGGCTAGTACTTCGAGAACTAAATTGAATAGAAGTGGTGATAGAGGACATCCCTGCCTTGTTCCAGATTTTAGAGGGAATGCCTTCAGTTTTTCTCCGTTTAGGATGATGCTAGCCTGAGGTTTAGCATATATAGCTTTTACAATGTTGAGGTAAGTTCCTGATATCCCTAGTTTTTCTAATGTTTTGAACATAAAGGGATGTTGTATTTTGTCAAATGCTTTTTCTGCATCTATCGAGATGATCATATGGTTCTTGTCTTTAAGCCTATTGATGTGGTGAATAGCATGTATTGATTTCCGTATATTGAACCAGCCTTGCATCCCAGGGATGAATCCTACTTGATCATGGTGCACAAGTTTTCTGATATGTTTTTGTATTTGATTCGCCAGAATTTTATTGAGAATTTTTGCATCCAAGTTCATTAGAGATATTGGTCTGTAGTTTTCTTTCTTTGAAGTGTCTTTGTCTGGTTTTGGGATCAGGGTGATGTTGGCCTCATAGAATGAATTTGGAAGAGCTCCTTCTTTTTCTATTTCTTGAAATAGTTTGAAAAGTATTGGTATTAGTTCTTCTTTGAAGGTTTTGTAGAACTCCGCTGTATACCCATCAGGTCCAGGGCTTTTCTTGGTTGGTAGTCTTTTGATGGCTTCTTCTATTTCTTCCTTTGTTATTGGTCTGTTTAAATTGTGTGTGTCTTCCTGTCTCAATCTGGGCAAATCATATGCCTTAAGAAATTTATCGATATCCTCGCTATCTTCTATTTTATTAGAATATAGGGTTTCAAAATACTTTCTAATTATCTTCTGTATTTCTGTAGTGTCTGTTGTGATATTGCCTTTTTCATCCCGTATATTAGTAATTTGAGTTCTCTCTCTTCTTCTTTTTGTTAGCATAGCTAAGGGCTTGTCTATCTTATTTATTTTTTCAAAGAACCAACTTTTAGTTTTATCAATTTTTTCAATGGTTTTTTTTTGTTTCAATTTCATTTATTTCTGCTCTAATTTTAATTATTTCTTGTCTTCTACTACAATTGCTGTTGTTTTGTTCTTCCTTTTCTAGGTTTTTGAGGTGTAGTGTGAGTTCATTTATTTGTTGGTTTTTTTTTTTTTTTTTTGATGAAAGAACTCCAGGATATGAATTTCCCTCTTAAAACTGCTTTCATTGTGTCCCATAGATTCCGGTATGTTGTGTCTGTATTATCATTTTATTCTAAGAATTTTTTTATCTCTTCCTTTATGTCTTCTGTAACCCATTGATCATTCAATAACATATTGTTCATTTTCCATGTGGTGTAGGATTTTTCCTTCCTTTTTTTATCATTGATTTCCAATTTCATTCCATTATGGTCAGATATGGTGCATGGTATTATCTCCACACTTTTATATTTACTAAGATTTGCCTTATGGCATAATATATGGTCTATTTTTGAGTAGGATCCATGTGCTGCTGAGAAGAACGTGTATCCACTTGATGATGGTTGGTATATTCTATATATGTCAGTTAGGTCTAGGTTATTGATTGTGCTGTTGAGTTCTATAGTTTCTTTATTCAGTTTTTGTCTAGAGGATCTGTCTAATGGCGAGAGCGGTGTGTTGAAGTCACCCGTAATTATTGTGTTATGGTCTATTTGACTCTTGAACTTGAGGAGCGTTTGTTTTATGTAGATTGCAGCTCCATTGTTTGGTGCATACAAATTGATAATTGTTATGTCTTGTTGGTGGATGGTCCCTTTAAACAGTATATAGTGTCCTTCTTTATCCTTCTTAATTAACTTAGGTTTGAAGTTGATTTTATTTGATATGAGTATGGCCACTCCTGCTTGCTTCCGAGGGCCATGTGAGTGGTATGATTTTTCCCAACCTTTTACCTTCAGCCTGTGTATGTCTTTTCCTATCATATGAGTCTCCTGAAGGCAGAATATTGTTGGATTTGTTTTTTTGATCCAGGTTGCTAGCCTATGTCTCTTGATTGGTGAGTTTAGGCCATTAACATTTAAAGTTACAATTGAGATATGATTTGTACTTCCAGTCATGCTTCTTTATTTATTTATTTTAGTTTGGCTAGTTTTACTTTTTTGGTTATTTTCCTCCTCCTTTACTGAGATACCTCTTGTTGTTAGTTTTGGGCTCTATTTTTCAATTCCTCTTCTTGTAGTATATTGCTCAGAATGCTTTGCAGTGCTGGTTTTCTTGCTGCAAATTCTTTTAGCTTTTGTTTATCGTGAAAGATTTTAATTTCGTTGTCAAATCTGAAGCTCAACTTTGCTGGATACAGTATTCTTGGTTGAAATCCATTATTTTTCAGCGTTTGAAATACATTGTTCCATGATCTTCTCGCTTTCAAAGTCTGTGCTGAGAAATCAGTCGTTAACCTAACTGGTTTACCCCTGAATGTAATCTGTCTCTTTTCTCTGGTAGCTTTTAATATTCTCTCCTTGTCCTGTATGTTGGCTATCTTCATAATTATGTGTCTTGGAGTTGGTCTATTATAGTTTTGAATGTTTGGGGTCCTGTAGGCTTCCAGGATTTGGCAATCCATTCCATCTTTCATCTCTGGGAAGTTTTCTACAATTATTTCATTTAATATGCTGTCCATTCCTTTAGTTTGAATCTCTGTGCCTTCTTCTATCCCGATGACTCTCAAATTTGGTTTTTTAATGACATCCCATATCTCTTGAATAGATTGCTCATGGGATTTAAGCATCTTTTCTGTGTTGACTATACTCTTTTCAAGTTGATAAACCTTGTCTTCATTATCTGATGTTCTGACTTCTACTTGATCAAGTCTATTTGTAATATTCTCGTTTGAGTTTTTAATTTGGTTTATAGTTTCCTGCAATTCTAGGATTATAGCTTGATTCTTTTTTAAGATCTCTATCTCCTGGTAGAGCTCGTTCTTTGCCATTTGAATTTGTTTGTTTAATTCATTTTCAAAATATATTTTTATTGCTTGGACTTGCTGTCTCATGTCTTCTCTAATATTCCTTTCCATTTGAGTTAGGTATGCCTTGAGTTCTTTCCCTATCCCTGCTTCTGATGTTTCTATGTCCTCTTGTAGAATTAAGTTGTCTTGCATTGTTTGTACTCCTTTTTTCCCTTGTTTTCTCATGTTGTCCCCGTTGCTTTCCAGCTCTATTTGATTGTCGTGTTTCTACTCTCTTCTATAGATTTGTTTTGGTTCTGTATTACTCTGATGCCTCTCCTTAGTGTTGTTAAACTATGCCTGCTGACGTGGATTCCACTGTGAAGGAAGATCCGACGTCCGAGCTCCAGTGACGACACTACTTTGCTATGACTGGCCCCAGTTCCTTGCCTGGGTGTCCTGATGAGGTGGTGTGACTGGACTGTCTCTGTTTGATTTCAGCTCCCAGTCGCGGCAGGCAGGCGGTCTCTAGCCGCCCAGTATCACAGGCCGCGGGCGGGTGATCGGTCACCTGCGGCCGGGTCTTCTCCTACCGCCCAGCTATGCGGGCAGTGGGTGAACTGTCGCCGGCGGGCCTGCAATTTCCAGCTGCCCAGTCTCGAGGGCCTTGCCTCTAGCCTCCTGGTTTCTCCTGCTAGCCTTCTGTAGCCGCAGGGTAGGCCGCACGAATCAGTGGGCCTGGATCTCCGGGGTCCCACAGTTGGCAATTGGGATCCCAGGCACTCTGTCCTTTGGGTTTTTCCTGCTTGCCCCACCCCCAGCTCTAGCTAGACAGGTTTCCTTTTGGCTGCAGGTGGGTAGGTAGGTGCCTCTAGTTCCCCCCTAGTCTTTATGCAGGCTCACTCTGATTCTCCCTCCCCCGGCAAGCCTAGGAGAGAATTTATGCGAGTTCCCGATGTATGGGGGATGGGCTGAGTGCCACACACCTGTTTTGTTGTTGAGATCTGTCGGAGAATGGTGGTGGATATTTCAGCTGTTCAAGATGCTGACTGCTGATTCCCCAACTGTAAACTCTTTTCTGAAGTTACCATACTATTATGAACTACCACCAGTAACATATGAGAGCTCAAGTTAGTCTATATCCTGCCAGTATTTAGTATTATATTTTTACTGAGGACACTCTAGTTGTTTGTAGTGGTATTTCATTGTGTTTATTTTTATTAGTGCACTGTAGTAGTTATATACAACCGTGGGGTTCATGTTGATGTGTTTATATATGCCTGTCAATAATTTGCTCCATTTCAAGCCCCAGTACTAATACTTTCCTTCCTTCTTCCCTCTCCTTAATCCCTTCCTTTACTCCTTTGGTCTTCCTTCTATTAGTTTATTTTTTAATAGGTGCATTATAGTTATATATAAAAGTGGAATTCATTGTGATATATTCATATGTGCCCATTTTATAGTTTGTTCAATTTCATTTGTGGTTCTTTTCCTTTTCCATTCCTGTTCCCTCCCCTCAATAACCTTCCTCTACTCCTATGTTCTTCCTCTCTTTTCTTCCCCCCCCACACACCTTTTTTTAATTCCTATTTCTTTCTAGTTTCCACATATAGGAGAAAGCATCAAATCCTTGTCTTTCTGAGTCTGGCTTATTTCACTAAGCAAGATGTTCTCCACTTCCATACATTTATCAGAAAATAGTATAATTGCATTCTTCTTTAGGGCTGAATAAAAATCCATTGTGTATAGATACAACACATTTTCTTTATCCATTCATCTATTTAGGGGCACCTAGGATAGTTCCATAACTTGACTAATGTGAATTGTGTGCTGCTATAAACATCGGTGTGCATATATCAGTACAATATGCTGATTTTAACAACTATGTATGGTCTGAGATAATTTACATTTAAATTTTTTCCATAGGTATATTTGATTGTTTAAACATCATTTGATAAAAATAATATCCTTTCTCCATTGAAGTACCTTGAAATATTTGTTGAAAATCAAGTATCCTATGTGCACATTATGCTTTGACTGTCTTTATGCTAAATTCTCACTGTCCCGACTACTGTTGATTTATAATAATGCTTAAATTTTGATTTTGCAAGTCTATGTTATTTTTCAACATTTATTTGGTTATTCTAGGTATAATTGCATTTGGATATAAATTTCAGAATGAATTTGCCGATGTCCATAAAAATGTGTGTCCATTTTTAGGTAGTGATTGAATTGAATCTATAAAGCAGTTTGAGAAGAATTGGCATCTTAATACTGAATCTTCAGATAAATGAACAGCCTAATTCTTCCTTGTTAGGCCTTCCTTAGTTGCTGTAATCAATGTTTTATTATGTTCCTCTGAAATATCTTACATGTTTTGTTTGTCAGATTTATCCTTAAACATTTCAGGATTTTTATAATATTAAAATGGCAGGTTTTTTTTTAAAAATTTATATACATTCCCAACTGTTACAGTTCCCCAAACCTCTGATAATTCCAATATCTGAATCATCTCTTGATTTTGTTGATTGATCTGTTTTTTTTTTCTCTTTGTCTTTTTCTATTATGATAATTGCTCTTTTTTGTAGCTGCTGATAAAACTTGTATTTGGAGGAGTAGAGGCTGAGGTAAATATGAATCATACTTGTAAATATGCAGACCTTGTCAGGCTGTCAGGATGGGTGTTTGAATCTAATGAGTAATCAAGTGGAATTTAGGTTTTGATGACACTGTAGTCAATCTCCACGCCCTATAGGTTTCAGATTTCTTCAATGGTAGGCTACCGTAAGGCCTTGCTAAGTGAACAGTCCATGACACTGGAAGTTTCTCTCAGTGTTCTTCATCTGTGCTTTCCTTTTTGAACAGAGGAGCTTCATTGTCTACACTCACAGCCTTTCCTACCAGGAGACCAAAATTGCTTATTATTCCGGGCTAGACTTGTGGCAAGTGCCAAGAGTCTGTTTTCCTCTTCCAGCTTCCTGATTAGGCAAGATCTTGCATCTGGATTTTTGGGCTGGAATTTTTCACTTGTTCTTGTCCCTGAGCCATGGTAGGAGACATTCTCTTCTTGTCTGTGGGGGAGTTGGAGGGTAACTGCTGCACAGGAGTCTGTCTTGTCCCTCCCCTACTAGTAGGAGATGTTTTTGTGAAATCCTAGTATCCTGGAGCCAAAAGGCTTTCTTACCCCTTTCCAAGAAGTATCATTTTTTTTTCTATATTTTCCCCAGAAGAAATGAATCTTTGTGTCCTGATAACCAGAAATGTTTCTACTCCTTCTCAAAGGCATTTGGGTTTAATTTGCATTCTCCCAGTGCAGAGGCTCTTTGTCAGGGTCCTGGGGATTGGAAGGTTTTCTGCCCATTCCAGGAAGTTTAAGGTTTTTCATCAGATGAGGGGAAAGTGGCAATGTTTAAAAAGAAGTGGTCAGGGAATTTAGTCAACCAGTTAGCACCTGTATACCTGTATGCCCTTAGACGAAGGGACAGGGCAGAGGAGGGGCAGATTCTACTCTACAAATTCTCCTTCCCTGCCACCAATCAGGTGCACTATGGAAATCATAGGTGACTGCACACATTTTTGTGGCTGGGACTTTCTGTGACTAGGCCACATTTGTTCTTCAAAAATGCATTGAAATTTTACCTGATTTTATAGTAATCACCTCTCTAATTAGTCCTTTGTCAAAGGTGTAATGGTTTACATCTAGCAGCCTCTGTTCAGGAAGTTCTTTGAAAGGTGTGACAGGCTCAAACATGATTTTGTAGATTATTGTATCAGCCTCTAAGTGGATGATTTTTCTTAACAAGTTGTTGTTCTGTAGTACCCTCTTCTCCAAAGTTTTTGTTTTTTTCTTTTTATAGAGCCAAACTGTGACTTTTCAAAATCTTTCTGCTCTGCTTCCTTTAAGTCCCAAATCTAAACATAAGCAGTTAAAAGTAACCAAGCAGCTGCCTGAATGATTTGCTGTTCAGAAATTTCTTCCACCAGCTTTTCATTATTCTTAAATGCAGCCTTCCATAAAGCCTGAGGGCTAAGACACTGGGCAGTGATGTGACAAGGATGGCTTGTACTCAAGTTTCCAGTAGGATCTCTATTTCCATCTGAAACCAGTTAATGAGTTTCCTTGTTTTCTGAGCCCTGACCCAGAATCATCTTTTGCGATCTACTTTACAGCAATGAAGCCTTTTCTCAGAACTTTTTTCCTTAAAACTCTTCCAACTTCTATTACCCTATTTCAAATCCACTTCCACATTTTCAGCTATCATTTTAGCAACCACCACATTCCTTGGTGACAATTTTTCATATTAATCCATTTTCCTTGTCTACAAAAATACACGATGCGCTGTACTTTGTAAAGAACCTTGATCAACCTACATTGTTTGAGGCTGAAAGGTAAGATTTAGTGGCCCTGCCTTTGGCTTCTGGTAAGGACTCATGATGGATGGCATCATAATGGCAGAAGCATGTACAGAGGAGATTGCATGGTGAAACAGGAAGCCAAAGATTAGTTTTGTTCCTTTTATAATAGCTTATTTTATAGGAACTAATGGAGGTCCTATGAGAACTTCATGAACCCCTTGAAGAACAGCACCTCCAATAGTTTAATCATCTTCTATTAGACCTCACCTTCCATCAGGAACCACTGCTTCTCAACATTGCCACAATAAGGACTAAGCTTCAAATATACATTTTTTTGGGGGGGTGTGCTGAAACCATATCCAGACTATAGAAAATTAGAACATTTTCTAATTATTATGGTAGGTAGCATATTTTCTTGCATTTTTAGATCCCGGGCAGAAATAAACATTTTAGGAATAAGATTTTGAAACAAAGTCTCTGTGTTTCTATAAAGAGATGCTGAGGGGGTGGGGTTGTAGCTCAGCTGTAGAGTGCTCTCACCTAGCACATTCGAGGTTCTGGGTTTGATCCTCAGCACCACGTAAAAATAAAATAAAGGTATTGTGTCCCTCGACAACTAAAAATTAAAAAAATAAAATAAAAAAAGAGATGTTGAAAGATGGATTAAATAAAAAAACAGGCAAGTTCAAAATGAGTAAGAGAGATAAATTTTGATGATAAAAATTCAAAGAACACTTACATTTAGTGAACAAAATATAGCAAATGATGAAGAAATGGATTGATGATGAATAGAATAAACATTGAAATAGAATACCATTGTGCAAACTGAGGCAGGATGAAGTTGCAGAGTAAGGATGCCTGGTGGTTGGTTATGAAAAACACCAGAGAATTCAAGAAGCATGGGAATTTTAAAAAGGACTTAGAATTCAGGCCACTGGTGATTTTTGAAAATTCACTGGTGACAAAACCTAAAGTAGAAAAGGTTAGAAATGCATTGTAAAGCAGTTGATAACTTCAGAAATATTTCACTTTTAAAGATGGCTTGCAATGAAGGAAACATCCATATCATTATAATTTAGCAAGATCAGGAAGAATTTGTTTTTCTGTTTTTTTTTTTTTTTTTTTTTTTAGAATGCAGCAAACACTGATTATAATGTTAAAAGACAGAAAAGAGCTAACTGTCCATCAAAAGAGATATTTATATGTGGGATTAAGTCAGCACAGATTGAAAATACAAGTGAAAAGCTGGTCAGCATTATTTCAGAGCTTTCTTAGAACTTAAACATGGCTGTGTTCCAATAAAACTTTATTTGAAAAGAAAAAAGAGTCTAGGAGCCAGACTTTGCCTGTGGACATAATTTGTCAACTTCTTAAAGAATTCAGAGGAGACATAAGGCAGAGTAGGAAGAATAAGTGGCCTCCTGTCTTTCCTAACTGTAAAGTCTAGTCTTCCCAAAAGTATCCTATAATATTCTAATAAATAATCAACTACTCTCGGTGAAGTCTCACCTTTCTTAATCTTGGATTCTTCTGTTTACATTTACCCCAATCTGTTACAATTATGCAAATGCCCATCCATCTCATCTAACCTATCCATAAGAGAAAGTGATATGTCTTATTCATCCTTGTATAAATATTTTAGGAATGTAATTATAAGTTTTGAGAAAAAAACAGATGTGAGCAACAAAACTGACTTAGGTTGATACAATACTACATTCACTCAGTTGTAACCAAATCAACCTCATTTTATTACAGATGCTGCTTGTCTTTTAATGGTTTTAATCTTAATAAACCTTTTATAAGTTAAAAATATGGTAAGTTGCAAATTCATTTAATTCATCTATCCTATGAACTTCATACTTTCGCAACACAATCCTCAGTAGGGTATGCGTTGTGCACCCTGGTGACGGAATGGCTGACTGTCCCCACCCAACATCAGCAGAGAGTAATATATAGCATATTGCTAACCTGGGGAAAGATCAAAATTCATTATCAAAGTATGATTTTGTCTGAATGTGAAAAACACCACCTTAAAGTTTAAAAAATCATAAATTGAGCCAAAGAAAGTAAAAAACTATCTTGTTTTCTTGACTAATTCTTGACAGTGAGAAAAGTGAAAGACTATCCAAGAGGCAGATGATGAAAGAAAGGTAAGTATGTAACATGGGGTTTTAAAAAGTGGACTTCAAATAGTGGGCATCCAGTAGTGGTAAAGGTGTAAAGGCAAGAGGAATAAAAGTAAGACTGAGATAATGTGTAAGGAAAACAAAAAGGAATTAACAAAACCCTCAGGATTATTGGTGCAAGTTTAAGAGTATTTTGATATGCAAACAAAAAATTCAGCATTATTGGTGAAACTTTAATATTATTTTGATATGCAAACACAGTCCGATAATGTAAATCATTCTAAGTGAAAAAATGCAAATATAGTTGAAGTTTGTGGTGAAATTATTACATTATACATCCTCAAGGGTGAAAAATGCTAGGCAGACAATATTTAGAAGGTGTTCGTAAAAGTGTTGATTATTGGGCAATGAATCTCATTCCTTGGGTGTTTATAATTGTTTTGTCTGGAATTTGCTAATTGAAGAGTTGTAAAAATCAGGAAAAATGAGGACAGGATGTTCTGCTACAATTACAACTGACCAAGCTGATACTAGTGACAGAGAAGAGTATAAGATCTGTCAAGTTCTCAAATTTCAAAAATGTGTTCAATATAAAATGAGATACATATTTCATATGGTATTTTTGTACTTTCTCTGAGCAAGTCGTGGTACACAGATCCCAGCTTTTTCAGCCTGTGTCTTAAAAAAAAATCCCAATTCCAACGTAGCTTTTTATATTCCCAAGTGTTGCCACGTTTTCAGACCTTTCATTTTTCTTCCATCTTATCTCAAGGCTGAAAGAAGCTGATCATATTATTAGACAACAGAGCAGAACAAAACAATACATCAAACTCCAGCATTCAATATTGTTTTGCAGAGAAAACCAGGTGAATTCTTTCATTGCAAGTTTGAAGAAATGGAAGAGGATATCCCAGATATCATGTTCAGAAATTTAAGAGAGTCAATTTGTTTAAATAATGGCAAAGGGAACAAAAGTACAGCAAGTAGATTAGAAAGTAATTAATTAAAACAAATATTCAAATCCTAACTCCTGAGAGAAGAGATTTATTAAGACAACATAAGGGACACATAAGCAACAAATTCTGATGTGATATATAAACTAGGAACCTAATAGATGATTTTAATCAATGGTACAAAAGTGAGACTCTGGGTTCAATTGTCATTCCTTTTCATGTAACTTCTGTCATTTCAAATAACATAATTATATGGTACAATTTAATCCCAAGAGCTCAACTATATTGATCATTAAGTGCTCCCATCTATTTATGAGTTTTATTTGAAAATAAACATCTGATATAACCCTCACCATGCCTTTTCAAGGAGTAGTCAAGACAAAATTAACCTTTGTCATCTTAAACCTCTTTAAAAGTGAACTAAGACAGAGAATAGTATTTGTTCTTCTTGCCTAAATGAATTTCAAGAAAAATTAGGACCAGAACTATCAAATCTTTGTTTCATCTTCAATTTTGGAAATAAATGCACTTCAACTATGACTTGAGACTATGCTGAACGCAATTTGCCACACTGAATTTAAAATTCGTGACAAAGTTTGTCCTGGGATATTTATAGATGTAAAACACAGCTGATATGATCATTCAACTAGATGTTTGAGACAATTACTGCATGCCTCCAGTGGGTAATATTAAGGCACAAGAGATAGAGACCACCTGAGAAATGTAACCATTCGCTCCAATGCACAACCCAAAGCACCATTTGATTGAAAAATGGAAAGTGATTATGACAAGAAAGCTAACCACACTCATGATCTAGGGCTCTGCATGCTAGCAAACCTCCACCACAAGTGTCTGTGCTAAGCACAGAGCTAGGCTTTGAAGCCACCCAACTTCCCTCAGTTTTTACCTTTAAACTTATATTTTTGGTCAGGTGATAATAGATCCCTAGCTTTTATTTTTTTTTCAGAAAAATAAAATTAAAAGTATTATCATAATTCTTTTAAACATGTTTCTTTTTCCTTTTTTGCTTGTTTTCCTCACTGTATGTCCTTACTGTGTAAAACAAAGAGGAATTCCCTTCATCTATATTCCACTATTCCTTTAGCTCAACTATGGGTAAACTCTGTAGAAAGTTACCTTTGTGGTGCTTATATTCTAATGAGGAAAAGAGAATGAATGTTGATATTAATAATAAAGGTGTTAGGACTTAGATAAGAAGTGTCCTTCAAAAGCTAATGTGTTGAGACAATGCAAAAAAACTTCAGAGGTAAAAAGATTAAATCATGAGAGTGATAAGATAACCTAATTAGTGCATTAATTGCCTGATGGGGATTAACTGAGTGGTAACTGCAGGTAAGGAGGGAGTGGCTGGTGCAGGTGGGTTATTGGGAAGTGCTTTTGAGGTTATATTTCATCCTTGATGAGCAAAGTACTCATTCTGCTTCCTGGTAGCCATGTCCAGAGCTGCTTTCATGCTCCACTCCTTTCCACCTTGATCTTCTGCTTTACTTCAGGCCCAGAGCAATGGAGTCTGCTGTCTATGAAACCTCTGAAGTCCCGAGTGCCTAATAAACTTTTCATCCTCTAAAATTGTTCTTGTCAGGTCTTTTGATCTCAGCATAAAAAAGAAAAAGAAAACTGGCTAAAACAAAAGAGAAATTTAGATTAGACACTGAAAACTTTTGAATTAGTAAAATGATGATAGAACTTGAAGTATTTATTAAATGTAGAACTCGAACAAGCATTGCCAGGAGCATAATCAACTTTCTTACTCTAAAGATATTTTGAGTTAATGATTTGGGATTAGTATCTTATGCTGTGATCTCTATTTTTTTGGTTTTTGTTTTTTCATTTAAAAATAAAAACTTCTGAAATACCTAAAGCAGTTAAAAAGTTCATTGTGTTTTTTTTTACTACCATTAAACATTCATCAAGTTGAAGCTGTTCATCAAGTTGAAGCTGTTTGAGAAATTATGTTTGCATTGCTAATCTACAGAGCTGTGAGGTTCTTTTTTTTTTTTTTCTCTCTTTCTCTTGAAGTTGTTCATTTCCAGGTAAGACTAAGAAATAAAAACAGTATGTTGAAATGGGAAAATATTTGTCATTTTTCTGAGACCAACAGGTTGTTTCAATTGGGCTTGTATAAAGAATTCCTGAGAGAAGAGGAACAAACATGAGTGGGCTACCTGAAAGCTCATCATAGTTATAAAGATGTAAGACACGTTCCTTTAGAAGAAAGAAGGCTGCAGTGGCTGGAGAATTAGCAGTACTTTGTGTAACTCTCTAAATAAAAGACATTTCCCCTCAGATATACAAAGTTTTCTCCCAGTTTGTTTGACACAAAGCTTACAGAGTCAAGCCAAACTGCTCAACACAAGAAGAAAAGCTTTGTGATACTGAAAGAAGCCAAAGTCCTTTAAAATCCTTTCAGTGTGCAGAATACATTTCAGAGTTGCTTCTCTGGAGTCAGTCAGCTTATGCATGCTAAAATTGTCCAGTCTATTTTCCACACCAAATGCATTAGAAATCCTTGACCATATTGTGTACAGTACTGAAATAGAATAGGACCCTCAAAGTGGCCTTATATTTTGTTCATGCTTTCCTTGAAGTTTAAAAGACAAAAGAAAATGGAAATTTACATCAATTTTATACAAACATTTTTAAGGGTGAAAATTTCATTTTTCTGTGGTATGGTTCATCTGTTTAGAATCGAGCATTCAATGGGCCAGCCAGAAAACGATAGAATAGAGAGCCACATTTTCTTCCCAACTTTAACCTACTTATTCCTTTATTGTCTCCAGTTAACTACACCTACTCAAAAATAGATCATACTTATTGTTCATCATATATTCTCAGTGAATTTCACATAGATATTTTAGTTGCTACAGAAAATACAGTGCTACTAAGAATTCTCACTATAGTTATATCAGACTTTAACACATAATCAGGGCTGAAATATTGGGATCCATGTTTCACTTAATCCTGTCATATATTTAATTATGTTATCTTTTAAAAGAGATAAGGTGAGTGACATGTCCAATAAGAATGTATTATTACCTCAAATGTTGAAATTATGACTTTCAAGTTCAGATTTAAAATATTAATTCTTCCCCCAAACTTTCACAATAATAATGTTTCCTATAACAGATTTGAAGTAATACAATGTAGGAATCAGGCCACCTTGCTGGAACTTCATGGTTAAGATCACTGTAGGTAAATATGGTTCCTTTTATCTGGCTTAAAAGTAGTATTTTCAGTCCCTTTGAAAGTGATGGTAATCAAACAGAAAGGCAATAACTTTCAACAGATACTTTCATAGAAAATACTAATGTGAATAACAATCCTTGCCATAAGAAAACTTTCTACAACACTAACCAGTGAATAAGTAAAACTTTTCAAAGTAAAATGTTACAATTCCATCTCCTCCAGTAAAATAGTGCTGAATAATAATTTCTGGTTTCAGGGAAAGAAGCTGGATTTGAGAAGTCCCTTTCAGTCATAACTAAAACTTTAATGGACTAAAGTTAAACTATGTGATTTGAATAAACAAGGCATAGTACGTTGAAAGAGTTGAGATCTTAAACAAATGTGGAACAATGTGTAAGACAGACCAAAAAAATATCCCTTGAAGACTCTTTTCAAATGCAGTATGTGTAAGTGTATTAATGTAGTGATGGGTTACATTTCTCTCAAAATATAAATTTGCATTGGTCAGATGGTTCATGATATACACTGTACTTACAAGAGATGGATTCAAATTGCTTAAATTTTGTTTACAATCCTTGCACATAGCTGGGCACCGTGGCTCATGCTTGTAATCCCAGCGGGTTGGGAAGCTTGAGTCAAGAGGATTGCAGGTTCAAAGCCAGCCTCAGCAACTTATCAAGACCCTAAGCAACTTAGCAAAATCCTGTCTTGAAATAAAAAATGAAAAGACTGGGGATGTGGTTTAGTGGTTGAACACCCCTGGGTTCAATCCCTCATACCAAACCAAACCAAACAAAGCAAACAGAAACAAAAAGCAAAGAATTTTTGCATCTACTTTCATGAGGCATATGGGTCTATAGTTTACTATTTGTTTAATGTCTACTCCTGGTTTGAGTATCAACTTATAATAGATTCATAAAATTAGTTGGTAAATTTTACTTCCTTTTGTATTTTCTGGAGGATATTATACATAAAAGAGATTATTTCTTTTGTTTTGGTAGAATTAATAACAAATCCATCAGGGCCTGGAGTTTTCTTTCTAGGAAGGTTTTTTACTATAAACTCAATTTTTTTGTAGACATTAGGCTCTCTGTGTTATATATTTATTCTTAAGTGGGATTAGGTAGTTTGTTGTTAAGGAATTTTCTGGCATAACATTGCTTATCATAATCTTTTACTATCTTTTTATACCTGTAGAATATATACTGTATAATCTCCTTCATTCCTGATTCAGATAATTTTTTTATGCTTAATCAGTTTGACAAGATGTTTGCCAGTTTTGTTGATCTCAAAGCAAAACTTTTGGAATTATTGATTTAGGTTTTTTAAAATTTTCTATTTTATTTATTTCTTTTCTGATTTTATTCTTACCTATATTTATTTTGGGTTTAATTTGCACTTATCTTCCTAGTATGTGGAAGCTGGAAAATTGATTTTAGTTTCTTCTTCTTTTCTCATATGTTTTCAAGTTCTTAGATGAATCAAGAATAAAATAATAAAACTTGGCAAAAGCAATAATCTAATTTTACATATGAAAAATAATGTAAATTTGTTAAGACTTGTTTTATAGCCAAATATATGATTTAACCTGGAGAATGCCCCATAAGTACTTTAGAGGAACATGCATTCTGTTTTTATTTGATGGTATTGTTCTGAATATATCTGTTAGAACGTCTGAGGATTTTTCCTGGTATGCAAGGATGGTTTAACATATGCAAATCAATAAATATATCACATTGATAGAATGAAGTATAAAATATGATAATCTTAATAAGTACAAAAAAGCATTTGACAAAGTTTAATATCCTTTTGTGATTAAAAAAAACCTTTCAACATGTGTGTGTTGAAGAAACATTTCTCAATATTGTAAAAGTTTTATAAAATAAGCCCTAAACTAATATCATAGTCAATGGTGAAAGGCTGAAGGATTTTTCTGTAAGATTGGGATAAGAATGCCCAATTACATCATTTCTATTTAACATAGTACTAGAAGTCCTAATAAAAAGCTATCAAACAAGAAAAAGAAACAATAGCATCCAAATCAAAAAGGAGAAAGTAAAATTATCTCTGCAGATGATATGATCATATATAGAGAAAATACCAAAATCTCCACCAATTAATTGTTAGAACCACTAGGAAGCTTCAGTGAAATTGTGGGATACAAAATCAACATGCAAAAATGAGTTGCATTTGTATATACTAACAATATACCTGAAAAGGAAATTAAGACAACAATCCCATTTATAACAACTTCTTAAAGAATACTTTGGAAAAAACTTAATTAAGGAAGTAAAATTTATCCACACTGACAACTATAAATTTTGATGACAAAAATTGAAAAGTACACAAATGGAAAGATATTTTTGTATTATAGATTGGAAGAATTAAAATTAAAATATCATGCTATCCAAAGCAACCCAAAGATCCAATGAAATCTATATAAATAGAATTTTTTTACAGAAATAAAATAAAATTCCTAAATTAACTTGGACTTATAAAAGGACTCCAAATAGCCAAAGCAATCTTGAGATACAAGAAAATTAGCATACTCCAGTGATATAGCCACAGCAATGTTTATAGAAACTCAACTCACAAAAGCCACATTATGGAACCAGCCCAGGTGCCCTTCAATAGAAAAAAAAATGTGATATGTCTACAAAATGATGTTTTGCTCAGTCATAAAGAAAAATGAAATTTTGGTATTTGCTGGTAAGTAGATGGAATTGTAGAAAATCATGCTAAGTGAAATAAGCCAGACCCAGAAAGTTAAGGGCTAAATGTGTTTCTCTCATATGTGGAAGCTAGACCAAAATAAGGGGGAAGAGAGTGGGGGGATTTCATGAAAACAGAAGTGAGATCAGTAGGGTAGAGGTAGGAATGGAGGCGGGACCAGAAAAAAGAGAAACATTGGGATTAAATTGACCAGAATATGCTATGTATATACCACAGTGACTATCAACTTTATATAAATCTATAGAGCAATAATTTTAAAATAACTATAAATTCAAAAAGGAAGAGCTGTCAAGTAGAGGAAGGGGAACAAGGGACGGGAGGACAGGTGGGAAATTGGAAGTACTGGAGAAAGTAGTGGAGCAAATTATATTCCATGAATATATGATTATGTCCAATATTTTTAGGAACTATAATGCACACACACATATTTGTATGCATGATAAAACTAGAGGCAAGAAACTTTCTGATTTCAAATTATATTGCAAAGTGTTATGGTTTGGATTTGAGGTAACTACAAATTTGAGGTAACTACAATTTCCTGCTAATGCAGGAATATTCAGAGGTGAAACGGGAAATGTAACATAATCAGTCTGTCCTAGTTTGAATGCACTGGGTGGTAACTGTATGTAGGTGAGGCATGGCTGGAGAGGTGGATCACTGGGGTCGTAGTATAAAAGTTTGTGGTTTTTTTCCTGAAATTCTTCCCTACTGCTCTACTTCCTAGCCAACATGGCTGAGAAATTTTCCTCTGCCATGAGCTTTGGTTATGATGTGCTGCTTTACCTTGGGTCCAGAACATTGGCATCAGCAATTTATGAACTCAGACCTCTGAAACTATGAGCCCCAAATAAACTTCTCCTGTAAGTTGTTCTTAACATTTATTTTGGGGCTGGGGAAGTGGCTCAAGCGGTAGCGCGCTCACCTAGCATGCGTGCGGCCCGGGTTCGATCCTCAGCACCACATACAAACTAAGATGTTGTGTCCGCCAAATACTAAAAAATAAATATTAAAAAAAATTTATTTTGGACAGCAATGAAATACTGACTAAAATACAAAGTTATCATAATCAAAACAGTATGATACTGGCCTAAAAAAGAAACAGAGAGAAATGGAACGGACCATAGGATCCAGAAGTAAACTTATGGACATACAGTTAATTAATACTTGACAAGGACACTCAGAATACAAAGTAAGGAAAGGTTATTCTCTTCAATAAATCCTGTTGGAAAACTGGATGTTTATATGTAGAAGAGTAGAATTGAATCTGTGTCTTATACCACACACAAAAACCAACTCAGAATGGATCAAATACTTAAATGTAAGAACCAAAATCATAAAACTCCCAGAATAAAACACAGAAAATGTTCCTGGACTTTTGACTCAGCAATGATTTTTGGATATGTCACCAAAAGCACAGACAACAAAGTAAATAAATATAGATATATCACACCAAAAAACTTCATATAAAGAAAAAGATCAATAAAATGAAAGTAAAATGATAAAACAAGAGAGATGCTTGTTACATATTCAAAAGTTATAAGGAATTCCTTTAATTCAATTAGAATACAACAAAAAAACTTAATGACCCAATTGAAAAATTTATGAACCTAGATAGACATTTCTTCAAAGAAAACATACAAATCATCAGCAGGAATATGAAAAAAATGTTCAATATTTAATATAATATATGCCAAATATAAAAATTAAAATAACATCTAACAGGAAGAAGAAATAAATGTTCACCCCGACATACAGTATCCAGAGATAACCATTTAATATATATGATTCTGGATTTCAACACAAAAATAAATATTTAAGAGAAGAATGATTAGAAAATTGCAAAATGGAAAATTTAAAGAAATTTCCTTCAACCTCAACACCAGAGAAATACAAGTCAAAATCATAATGATATATCATTTTACATGTGTTAAGATGGCCATTATGGAAAAGAAAGAAAAAAATAATGAGTGCTGATAAGCATATAAGCATGTAAAGAAAAGGGAAACTTGGTGCTCTGTAGATAAATAAAGATTGCTTCATGGATGTGTCCTTTTCTTATACTAATTAGCTGTAAGCACTAAATGTATATAGCTTTTCACATCATTTGTAACTCAACTAACTTTTATTAAAAATCAAAACCAAAGATATTCAAAATGAGTTCATTTGAAAAATGTTAATATCTAAATACATGACAAAATGCTTACCTCTTGGAAGAAAAAGACAAATTTATATATCAAAATAGTATGCCCTATAGAGAAAAAATTGATTCTGAACAATTGACACCATACTATATCCTCATAAATTTCCTGAACTACAAGTCTTAAGAAAGAGTTATGTACATATAAATAAACAATATAAACTATATAGAAGTAAAATTAATTTGGCTGTCATCAAATATTTTCACAGAAATTCTCGATACCATAACACAGTAAAGCAATACCAGTTATACGAAAAGAAGGAAAATTAAACTCGATAATTAAAATCTAGTCAAATTTTCCTGTTTAGAAGAAATAGACAAGATAATTAAAATGAAATTATTTTAAAATAAAATATTTTGTTATGGAAAATATGTGGTTGTGAGTATAGGATTATTATGTAGCATATAGGCTATACAGTTATGAGAATATGTTGAGACAAAATGTTATACATTACATTTACATGATTGCTAAGAATGCTTAACATTTTTCACATATTTGTTGGCTGTTAGAATTTATTATTTTGATAAATGGCTATTTAGTTTATTTGCCCATTTATTGAGTTATTTATTTATTAAGAATTTTAAGTTCTAGACATATTTTAGATATTATTCTTCTGATGGAAGTGTAGCTGGCAGAAATTTCTTCCAGTCTGTGGCCTCTCTTCCTACTTTTGTTTCATTTGTTGTACAGAGTGTTTTATTTCAAGTAATTCCACTTATTGATTCTTCATTTTGTTTCTTGAGCTTTAGGAGTATTATTAAGGAAGTTTCTATACCTGCTCTAATATGTTGGAGTGTTGACCTGTTTTCTTACAGCAGTTACATTTTTTTTTTCAGATCTAGTGCTTAGGTCTTTGATTCACTTTCAGTTAATTTTTGTGCATGGTGGGAAACAGGATTTCTTTTTTTTTTTTTAAATGTATGATATCCAATTTTCCTACTAGCATCTGTTAAAAATGCTTATATTTTCCCCAATGTATGTTTTGAGCATAATTGTCAAGGATAAAATGACTGTATCTTTGTGGGTTTGTGTCTAAGTCTTCTATTATATTCCATTGGTCTTCATGTCTGTTTTTATGCCAATACCATGCTGTCTTTGTAACTCTAGGTCTGTAGTATTTATACAAAATTAATAAAATAAGCATACTATAATGGTAATTATATACCAATGTCTATAGCAGCAGAATTCCCATAGCCAAGTTATGGAACCAGCCTAGTTGTCCCTCAAAAGATAAATGGGAAAAGGAAACATGTACACAAACACAATGGAGTTTTACTAAGCCACAAAGAATGAAATTATGTCATTTGTTGGTAAATGGTTAGAACTGTAAAACAACATGCTTAGTGATGTATAGACTCACAAAGTCAAGGGTCCAATGTTTTTTTTTTTTTTTTGAGAGAGAGAGAGAGAGAGAGAATTTTAATATTTATTTTTTAGCCACATCCCCAGGCCCCAATGTTTTCTTTTATATGTGGAAACAATAAAGAAATAAGAAAAATTTTAAAGGGGGAAATCTCATAAAAATAGAAGGAGAATGGGGGGAAGGGAAGAGGAATGGAAAAGTGGAGGAAGAGCAGAATGAAATTAACCAAACTATGTCATGTGGAGGTATGAAAATATCACAATAAATTCTACTTTTATGTGAAACCACAATGCATCAATTTAAAAAAATCAATAAAAATACTATGTGTACATCATAAAAAAGTTTGTTATAAAGCTGCTCAATTGTGCCAGTTTATTTCACTTTCTAGTCCTGTTGAAATCCATTGTTTCAGTCATTTTTTTCATTTCAGTGTCCAAAAGACCCAAGAACAATTTAAAGAAGAAAATGTTTATTTGGGTCTTATAATTTCAGAGGTCTTCATACACATATGGCAGATTCTATTCCTCAGAGCCCAAGGTAAGGCAGGATATCAAGATGGAAGAGTGTGGTAGAGGAAAGTGGCTCAGGACAGGATCACCAATAAGCAGGGAAAATATAAACCCTAAAGACACACCTCCTTCAGTTACAATCCATCTGCCTACAGTTATCACCCAGTTAAACCTTATCAGAGGATTAATGCATGGATTAGGCTAAAGATCTCATAATCCAATCATTTCACCTGTAAGCTTTCTTGCATTGTCTCATACTTGAGCTTTTGGACAACACCTCATATATAACCATAACATCCATTCATTGGAAATATGATATTTTAGTATACACATGTTCCAATGTGTGCGATAGTATCTACCCATCCTTCTCTTGAATATTTATTTTTCTGTTGATATCAAGAGTCATAAAGTAAGCAGTTATGTCTAGATACTATATTTGTGGTTATATTTCATTTCTATGCTATTTGAATTTTTATATTGGACACAAATTATACTTTAAAACATTATGGGGTTATTTTTTAAATATAAATTTTAAAACAATGGCTAGAATGCTTGCCTAGTATGGAAGAAGCCCTGAGTTTGATATCCAACACTATCAATCAATCAATAAATAAATTGAATAAGATATAACAATGTTTTTTGAATGAAAAAAACAATATCTAGGTATATGTGTTACCAGTTCCATGCTCATATTCAATCTATACAAACTAGTTATATAAGATCAAATCAGAGCCATGAGAGAACTGTGTAATTGTAGAAATTTATTTACCCAGAGTAAACTGTTGAAGTTCAGAACACATAGAATAGAGAACAAAAATCATATCTGTTTGTTAAGTTATAAACACGCAGGATGGCCATTTGCTCGTAAAATGATAGCTTACATCCAGTAATATGTATAAAATTCATTAAAAGCCGAAACTAAATAATTGATTTTGTTTTTAGCATTGTCCTTTTTTTTATTGGTTGTTCACAACATTACAAAGCTCTTGACATATCATATTTCATACATTAGATTGAAGTGGGTTATGAACTCCCAATTTTACCCCAAATGCAGATTGCAGAATCACGTCGGTTACACATCCACAATTTTACATAATACCCAATTAGTAATTGTTGTATTCTGCTTCCTTTCCTATCATCTACTATCCCCCCTCCCCTCCCCTCCCATCTTCTCTCTCTACCCCATCTACTGTCATTTCTCTCCTTGTTTATTTTCCCATTCTCCTCACAACCTCTTATATGTAATTTTGTATAGCAATGAGGGTCTCCCTTCATTTCCATGCAATTTCCCTTTTCTCTCCCTTTCCCTCCCATCTCATGTCTCTGCGAAACTAAATAATTGATTTTTATAATATCTTGATACAAGAGGTATGAGTGGTTACCCATATCCTATGTAATAAATAATAGCATCAAAAGTCCAATGAAAAAACACTAATAAATGTATAATGCAAACAAATGTGTGCTATTTGTGAAGCAATATTCTTCTCCCAATATTAGTAACAGCAATGCAAAAACACTTCTATTGTGTGTGAGAATCAATATATTGGTGGGCTATTTGTATGAATTTGTGGCTGTTTAAGTTCCATTTTATGAAAGAATATTTGGAAACTTATGAATTATAAAGCTGTATACTATATTAGGAAGAATACCCATCAACTAAACCGTGATTGTATCTTTGATTTGTGAAAAGATCATGTAAAACTTTGACTAAAATTGGCCCCTATTATAAGGAAAAATACTGTCACATAGTAAAATAGTAATGGAGACCTAAGTGCTTTGATATTGAATGAAAGGCACTAATTACTTTAATGAAGGGAGAGGACTTCAGTTCAACTGATTATTGTTGAAAAGAAAAGTTCACTTTTTTAATCAAATCATTTGTCATTGATCACATTAACCTATATTTTTCTTGTAACCTATACAAAGTAAGCTGCAAAAATCAGTGTTAACTTAATAAACATAACTTTTAGTGACTGAAGTTAATTAAATAGTCCAAGTCTATGCTCCAAGTCCTTAATCAGAATGTATAGATCAATAGACTCAGAATTTGTTTATTAATTGAAATTTACATATCAAAATACCCTTAATAATTCCTTAATCTTTATGTCATTCTAAAACTAATGAATCAAAAATATAGTTTTTTCAGCAATTTCATGGACTCAGCCCATCACTTTGTACAGATTTGTACTCAAACTCACTAATTTGGTCAACTTTCATACTCAACTTTATGTACTTCAAGAGATACATGGTCATACCTCTTGCGCTTTAAACAGGAGAGAATACACTTTCAATTCCCATTTAAAAGATGAATAATGTTCTGGATATTTGAACCACATTTATTTTCTCTTTTCACTTAGATTCTAAATTTTTTATACTTTTTAGCATACATTGAATGTTTTATTTCCTTTTCATACTTCAACACCCCAAACTATTTTTCAGCATAGCTGAATTCTTGTTCATGGGTGTTGATTTTTTTAAACCTATTCTTGGAAATAAAGTGTTCCTTTCATATACTTTTAAAAATCATTTTAGAAACCTTGTCACATGGAAAATAAATGTGCTTTGTGACATTTTTGGGAGATGAGTAAAAAGAGTTAATCTCTATTCTATCATTAAATGATTTCAGTTTACAGTTTATATTACGTGGTTTAATGAGACTAGCTAAGCATGACAGATGTCCTTAAATTGTGTGATCTCATGATAAGTTTATCTGACAATATGATTAGAATAACAGACAATGGTTTATATGAAGACCTATTACAAATGCTAAGAAATGTTAAGAAGGAGCACAACTAAAGTGCTCTTTTTTGTGGTAAGAAAATTAAAAGGAACTTTTCACTATATATGTGCACAACTCTTAAACAATGTTTTATTATCCTAGCTGCAATTACTTAGAAATTAAGGGAAGATCAGTAAAGTACAACAGAATGACAGGCTAAATAATGACCATGACCCCCAAATTCTTTGGTACAAATGAATATTTCTCTTTCAAGGTAGACTTTGCAGATATGACTAAATTAAGGATATTGAGTTGGGGAGATTATCCTGTGTTATCTGAGTGCCCTGTAATGTAATCACTAGTATTGTTACAAAAGGCAGGTAGAGAGAGATTGGATAGCATATAGCAGAGAAAGAAAATATGATGATTTTAAAAAGATGCAATTCAACTAACTTGGAAGATGAAGATGGGGACAGGAGCCAAGGAATGTAGCTCTAGTGCCTGCAGAAAGCAAGGATACATACTTGTTAAAGGCATTGAAAGGAGCTCAGCCTAATCTCCAGATAATAAATGTGTGTGTGTGTGTGTGTGTGTGTGTGTGTGTGTGTGTTTAAGCCATCAAGTTCATAGCAATTTGCTATAGCAGATATAAGAAACTAATACAGTTAGTAAATATGTGGCCTGTGGAGTCATGTGAATTCCTTGCATATGTGTGGAATGTTGTTAGGAAACAGGTTACCCACATGGACGGTGACATTTGATATATATTGACTGTCTGACTGATATTTATTTATTATAAAGTCAAAAAGAAGGTTGCTTAAAAGAAGACTGGATGGGAACAATTGAAAATACTACATTTTTATCTTCTCAGTATTGTTTTATCTTCTCAGTAAACAATACTGAGAAGATAAAAATGTAGTATTTTTACAAGTTTTACATGCTTGCTCATGACTTAATTGTGAGGTGGAGCTTCAATTATTTTCTCTTCAAAAATATTGCATATTGAGAGCAGCCTCTTCTGATAAGAATGCAAAAAATATTTTTGAAATGTAACACTCTTCCTTTTTAAAGCAGTCAAAAAACAACCTACTCAGATAGGGTATTCAAACTTTTTCTTTTCATTTATGTCAAAAATAAATCCATTCCCCTACAGTCCAGAGGATTTGTCACCTGATTTTCTGTACTGGATTTAGATAAAGTATATGTCTATAGAGGTATACAAAAGAAATAAAAGACCTTAACTCATTAGTGAGAGCTAATGACAAAGGTAGTTCTACCCTTATCATAATCTAAATATATCTTGTATTTCATTCTATATTAGTTTGAAGGTTTTGAAAAAATATATATATATATGCAAAAAACCCTAACCCTTCAAAAGTATATATATATACATTTATATATACATTTACATAATTTAAAACTCCTTTCAAAGTAACATATACACAATTTAATTCAGTACATATAAAGGGAAGATGTTGAATTGAAGTGAGTGCAATTTAATCAGAAAAGCTTCCTAGAAAAGATAAGTTTTAGGATACTTTTTAAAAAAGAGGGAGTCATGGATTGGCCATGAGAATATTTCTACAACCCTGAATTCAGAGCCAGAAGGAAAACCAGTCCTATCAGGAAGGACTAGGGATTCTCCCTCAAGCCAGTACAAAGTAATAATGTGACACCTTTTGTGGTTTCAACTGGATATAGCTAGTAGAACCAAGTACATTTCAAAGCCTATTATGGCACTTTGTTTAATGGCAAGTGTGAAACACCCTGCTAAATCATTCCTGGCATAATCGATGTAGCCACTGCCGTGTCTAACTGCATTTTCATAAGTTTGCTGCCTTAGCACATTTCCAGAGTTATTTCTTCCTCTCCTTCACCAGCTCTCTACTAAAATGCTCTGGTAATCATCCTTTACTGAACTTGAAGGCTGTGTCCTCTCCAGAATGTTCATCTGCGCCGATGGCCTTCTGAATTTAATGGCTTGTAATTACTGTTCCCTCCTTAAACTGTGTAACTTCTGTAACTGTAAAAGTAAGCAGTATTCTGCCAAAATCCTTCCCTCTAGGAGAAACAAGAAAGTGAAGCAAGGTTATTGGTATCCATGCCAGAGAGAAAGAGACTGACAAAGCCGATTCATCCTCTTGTCTGCAGGATTGAATTAAAGGCACAAGTCAAGGCTTTCCCTGAGCCTTGACCTGGCAGGGGCAATCTGAAATAACCTTATTCCTCATCTGTGTCAGATGAAACAGGGTCGTTGTAAGAGCGAGCCAAATTTGGGCTATTTATTTCTGTTAATACAATCAATTATTATGACAGTTCATCAAGGTTGAGAGTGAGTGAAACTTCTAAGGATGCTCAGTCTATAAGAATTCTATTACAAGTGGCTCTGTGGATTAGTGTCAGCACACTAATATTCAAAACCCTCGACCTCATCACATCCAAATGTAAATATCAGTCAGCCAGTCAATATATATCAAATGTCAAGCTTCCACACAATTTTTGAAACATTTCGGTATTTCCTCTACCTGAAAAATACATAAAATAAAATTTATAAAAACAGTATGGTGAGTTTTTGTGAAATAGTTCTTGTTGAAAAAAATATATTTTGAAGAATATCCTCAGACGAAGTACCAATGAGATAGTTTTAAAATATTATTCTAGATATTTAAGTTTGAATACCAATTTTGATAATAAAATACAAAAACAAATATAACTGTTGATATATAACTCTAGAATCTGCAGGCTGTTCTCACAGTTTTAGGTGTATTTAAACCTAAATACATACGTATACACATACATACATATATAAAATATATGTATAATATATATATATAGACAGTAATATACATACATATATAATAAAATATATGTAAATTTTATATATATCATATGGACAGTAATATACATATACATATGATAAAATATATGTATATTTTATATATATATCATAAGGACAGTAATATTTTTGCTTGCCAAGTATACATCAAAGAACAACCTTTATAAATGTATACATATTAAAACTCAAATGACGAATTTTTCACATAAAGTTAATGGATTTCATATAGTCTCCTTTCCTCTACAGTTTTAACTGTCCATATGGAAGAAAATTTTTCCCCTCTTCTATAGTAATTCCCCCCTCCCCAGTACTAGTATTGGAGTCAGGCAAACTGTTGAGACTTCCCTTTAAAAGAAAATAATTGGAAAGCATAGCTGATGGAATTTCTAGAGGGTACAACCTTAGACCCTCCATAGTGCTCATCCAGGTAATTTCCAGTTCACTGTTCTCAATCACTTGAGCATGGCAAGAAATATAGACTACTAGAACTCCCGCTGATAGGGGATTCCTCTAATGTATATCTTTAGCTAGAGATCTCCTCAGTGACCTGGATGAAACTGTCTCAGGATAATACTTGCATTCTAAAGCTCTTCCTATACAATTCTGTCTTTTCTCACTTGTAATTGAGATATGAAACCTCTTTCTGCTTGTTTCTAACACATTCTTTTTCTCCAGGAGCATTTACCCTGTGTGTTAGTCAGCTTTCCATTATCATAACAAATCACCGAGATAAATCAACTGTTAAAAGAGAAAAGTTTTATTTTTGTTCACAGTTTCAGAGGTTTCAGTCCATGCTTGGTTGGCCATGTTGCCTTTGATCCTGTGGCATGGAAGCACATTACAGTGAGAGTACATGGCAGAGGAAGCTGTTCACCAAATGATGGCTAGTAAGTAAAAGAGAAAGAATCAGGAAGGGGCTACAGTCCCTGCTGTGATTTAGATCTGAAATGTCCCCCAAAACTTCATGAGTTGAAAGCATAGTCTCCAATGCAGCAGAAGCTTTTTAGGCAATGATAGGATCATGGAAGTCTCAGATATCCACAGTGCATTAACTCGTGAAGTAAATTAATCCATGGATAGCAGAATGACCACTGGGAGTGGGATCTAGTTGGAGGAAGTAGCTCACTAGGGGTGTACCTTGGGTTTATCTTCTCCCTGACCACTTCTCCCTCATTCTGCCTCTTGGCTGTCATAAATTCAGGAGATTTCTTCTACCATACCTTCCACAATAATATTTCTATCTGAAGTCAGATGACCATGCATTGAATCCTCTGAAATTTGAGCCAAAATAAATCTTTTCTCTACTAAGTGGAACTTTTCAGGTATTTTGATTCACAACCACAAAAAATAAAAACTAACTAGTACATACATTGATACTGAAAAATGGGTCATTGCTAGGACTGAACCTGACTCTATAGTTCAGAAGTTTTTGGAACTGGTTTACAGGAGGAGTTTGCAAAAATTTGGGGATGCACAGCAGAGAAGCCTTAGAATTTTATAAGCAGAGCTTAATGGCAAATTCTGGAGAGAACTCCAGACTACTCATGAAGTTTTATACAGAAATAATAACTCTATTGGGAACTAGAGTAGAGGCCGCTTATGTTACATATTCTGAGAGAGAACTTATCTACATTGTGCCCATGTCCTAAGACTTTCTGGGAAACTACATTTAATCTGGCAGAAGAAATTTCAAGGGAACACAACTTTCAAGCAGTGGATAGGAATTTCTGGTGGCTTTTAACCAGGTTAACTGAGAATCGGGAGCAAAAAGCAGAGTAGAAAGATTTTAAACACTTTCAGTTTGGTCAGAAAACTATGTGTAAACATGGGACTAAGGAAGGTGTGATTGATGAAGAGATAAGTGCTATTATAGAGAAACCAAGTTCTTTGTACAAATACAAAAGGAAAGATGCTTTGAGGACATTTAAGAAGTCAGCAAGACCCCACCTGTGGCAAGTTTTAAGGATGTAAAAATGAAAACATTTAAAAGACTTTCCTTTAAGAAGAGATTGTGAGGACACTCTGCCAGCACAGGCTGTCTAGAAAATTGCTTCCCCAGGATGATTTTCACCATGCTCAGCAACCCAGACACAGAGGCCATTGCAGTCATGGTCCAAGTGGGGTTGACTATGGTTCGAGCTGATGGCAGGTCTTGGAATGATCTATACAATATTTGTTTTGTAAGGATGCAAAATGCTGGAATTATGGGGCCATGGAGACTTCAAAAGAAGACATGGGAGGCCATGTGTGTGTCAGGGTCTGAATACTTGAAGGCCATCCCTGAAAGGACAATGATTGAAGCAAAGAGAGTGAGGCCAAAGTTGTAATGGAAACTCCAGGAATTAAGAGATACCAGGAACATGAAAATTCTCTAAGGAAAGCCGAAGGCAGGGAGTACAGCCAACTCAACAGAGAGGCCATGTGGGCTATAACTGACAAGGCCAAAGGGGTGGGGCTGCCCAAATCCTTTTACATATTACCTCCATGTACCTCAGATGCCAGATGCAGAACTACAGGACTTGTTTGCCTTAGTTGGTTTTAGTTTTGATTTTGTCCCATTCCTCATTTTTTTTTATGTACCCATTCCTCCCTTTTAGGATGGGAATGTTTACTCTGTGACATTTTATTTTGGGTATATGTAACTTGATTTTCAATTTTACAGGGACTCATAGCTAAGAATTTTCCTTGGGTCCTGAACAACTCTGAACTCAGATTTTGCAGCAATAGTAGGACTGCTAAGATGATAGGGACTCTTATAGATAGAATGAATGGGTTTTGAGTTGTGAAACAGGCATGAGCTTCTGGGGGCAGGGAGTGGACTACTATGGTTTAGATATGAAAAGCCGTAAAGCTCATGTGCTGAAAGCATGGTCCCCAATACAGCCAGGTTCCGCAGGGGGTACGCAGAGGCTTTTACACAGTGATAAGATCATGAAGGCTCTGATCTTATAAAATGTATTAGTGGGACCTAGTTAGAAGGAGGTGGTCACTGTGGGCATGCCCTAAAAGGGTTTATCTTCTTCCTGGCTCCTTCTCCAGCTTTCTTTCCTTCCCAGCTGTCATGAGTTGAGTAGCTTTCCTCTACCATGACCTTCTGCCATGTTTCTGCTTTGGAATCAGCCAGCCATGGACAGAATCGCCTAAAACCATGAGTAGAAATAAATGTTTCACAACCAAATCATTCTTGTGAGGTATTTTGATCACAGAAATGAAAGGCTGACTAATGTAGTCCCATATCTCCTTCAAGGGAACGTCCTCAATGACCCCTAACTTCTTTTCATCAGGTCCCACCTCCTAAAGGAGCTACACCTCCCATTAGCAATATAGATTGGAGATAAGGCCTCAATGCATGGGTCTTTGACAGACATTGAAGATCCAAACTATTAGAACCCTGCAAATCTTCTAAACTACTCCTTTAGTCTTGGCATTTTCCTCCTGAAGAGCCCACATGTAAACAGGTGGTTCTAGAATAAAAGTGAAGGATCGAGATAACCCAACCATGTTCACTTTCCAGTGACACCCTCACTAACTGTGAATTCTTCATCTCTACAACTTTATACTCCAAAGGACTAAAATTCCTGGTCTCTGAGAGAAATACACTCATGCCAGGGCATGACAAGATTTTCACTGATTTACAAGCTACAACTGCCATAAGGGCAATTCAAACTTCTTATGCTAAAGAACCAGTAGACAAAAAGATTCACCATTTTGACATGGCAAATTGACTGGGCAACAAGAGGAATAATCTTCCTTTTTTTTTTTTTTTACAATATTTGAATGGGGTAGTTATTCCAAAGCTGTGCCATCTAGAGCTCTCAACCAGTTATGTCCAAAATTAGAATTCTGTCATTCCTGTCCCAGAGTAAGTATGTTAATGGACAAATTACATTTGAGCATTTAAAATCAGTTTGACTACAGCCTTCTCAATCATGGGCTTTACTATGAAACTTTTCTACCTAATAATCTCCTTCCTACTTTCTCAGGTACCAGACTGATAATATAATTTGAAAGTCTTCTTGCCTCCCTTTCTTCCCCTTTGTGCTTCACAGCCATTTCTAATAAATATCTTCCATATCTAGTCCAATCTTGTATCCGCTTATCAGAGGATGTAAACTGACACAATTTCTTAATTAAAAAAGGTGTTCTACTTTAATTGACTTAACATACCATGAATAAATTAAATTTGCTAGAATGTAAGTTATATTGCATCTCTTCTTTCCCACTTTATCTTTTGCCCATGTCCTCACATGGTCTATTCAGCACTGCCCACTCTCTTCAGAAAACTCGTTGCTTTAATATGACTACACTTTTTTTGACCCAGAGAGTAAGGAACAAGTATTCTATTTCAACAACATTCTCCTTTGTTTTCCCACAAAAATAAATCTTGATCTTTTCTGTGGAATAGTTACTGATAATTTGAAAACAAAACTGCAAAATTGTTTTTTTTTTGTTTTATACCACTTAAGAGTTTATGATATAAAATCTGAGAGCAGTATGCAGTTTTTCAGTTTGCATATTAAATCTTTCTTTCCAACGTTTTCTTTTCTTTTTCAAAATTTCTTGTAGCCAATATTGTTTGGCCCAAACTTCCTCTTCACAAATTTGGCTTTCTGAAATATATAGATATTTGTCTGTTATATATACATAGTATACATAAACATGTAAAATATTTAATTCAGTTAAAAATAAACAGAAAAACTATAAAACACAAAGTAGAAAATAATTCATAATCTTAATATGAATTATTAATTACTTTTAATGTTTATTACATAAATATCAAGTAATTTTTTATGCATGTGTATATACATAATATATAAACACAAAAAGCATTCATAGTATTTATATGCAGAAATGTAGAATCACATATTAAATGCCATTTTATTAACCAATGTTTTTTGTTAAACTAAGTTTTACTAACATTCATTAACATTTAATGTCAAGTATCAGACACCCCTGAATTCATCGAACCAATTTTTGGTATGAAAAATTTAGTTTCTTCAATTTTCCTAATAAATAATTATACAAAATGTATTTTTATACAAATATCCTTGATGTTTCTCTCAGGATGAAATCTTATAAATGTGCCTGAAATATTATTGCTAGGAAAGTTATGCCAATTTAAATACTGCTAGTATCCTCTCAAACATCAGTAGTAATTTAGGGTTTTTTTCAATTTTATAAAAAAAATATGATTGTGTTTTTGTTTATATTTACTCATTTCTCTAGTAAACTGATTTTTTTTCAATTATGCTGTTTCTATTACAAGATCAAAAAAGGAGCATATGATTTGGAGTCATTCAGACCTAGGTTTTGAAGTCTGGTAGACATTTACTAGTTGCTTGATTTTAAGCCAGTTACTTCAACTCATAAAAAGACTCAGGAATTTTTTTTGAAAAAAAAATGCATAATAATATTCATATAATCCAGTACTATTTAGGATAGCATGAAATAAAAACTTCTCAATACATTTTTTATAGGGATACTCAAGAATACTAGTTATTCAGCATACATATCTTTAATATTTATGTTGTAAAATTTCTATTCAATTTTTTCATTATCCTCTGTGAGGTGTTGTCAATCAGACGCACAAATGTCAGTGATTTTATTCAACACTGAGTTTCACTAATAAACTATGGACCCTGGTATTTATAAGGAACTGGCAAAACATGAAGAAATACTGAATTACCAATGCCATCCAGTAGGTGCTTTTTTCCCACATTCCTTTCTGTCCTCAGATATAACTGGCAAAGTTTCTGAGTTATGCATTCAGGACATTACTTACACAACAGGAAGTTATTATGACTATGAAAAACTCCCAATTGATATACAATTAAATAAGTGATGTGACATTTTTCAGAGAGCTATGTTGCACAAATGCATAGATTTCATGTTTTAAATATCTTAGATCTTAAGTATACCTAGGTAAACTGGATACATTCTGCTAAAAATATTATACAGACTCCCGCCCCCCAGTATATATTATTAATGTGTTTTCTAGAAGGTCTGTTATTGGTATATTAACCAAGATATTAGACAAGGGGTTGGGGATGTGGCTCAAGTGGTAGCGCGCTCGCCTGGCATGCGTGCGGCCCGGGTTCGATCCTCAGCACCACATACCAACAAAGATGTTGTGTCCGCCGAGAACTAAGAAATAAATATTAAAAAGTTCTCTCTCTCTCTCTCTCTCCCTCCTCTCTCACTCTCTCTTTAAAAAAAAAAAGATATTAGACAGGTATTAAACTTACTAATGCCATTGTAAGAATTCTGGATAAAATAGGAAAAAAAACAAGTCTTATATATGTTACACATATTTTTCCATCAGGGTTATTTTCTTTTGATATTGTTAGTGGTATTTTCTGACCAAAAGAAGAATTGTTTATGTAGTACTATTTTTTAATTCTAATTTATCATTTCTTTTTTAAGATTCAGCCTGTGGATTATAATTAGATAGCCACTAGCACTTTTCAAGATTAAATTGACAAAATATTTTTGGAACTTGCAATATTAGAATATTTAAAATTCATTGTTTTGAGAACTGAGATTAGAACCTATTTTTAATATTTCAAAATGTCACCCACTTACCTTAGCATGATTTAACATGACAAATATTCTTTGTTTTCATTTGTAATAATAGAACTATCATATCATAAATACCCACTGTACAATTTCTTTATTGATTTCATTTTCTGTTTCCATGACTTGTTTTTTCTCACAACAGTTTTTGCATACTATCTTTATTCTAGAACTTTCTATATGCCCTTCTAACTTCCCTTCAAATTCTTTAGTACTATGGCTTCCTGTTTTAGCCAGCTTTCCACTCCCCCCACCCCCGCTGTGACTAGAAAATCCAACTAGAACAATTGTAGAGGAGGAAAGGTTTATTTGAGGGTTCACAGTTTCAGAGGTATTAGTCCATAGAAGGCCGGCTCCATTCCTTGGGGCTCCAGGTGAGACTGAAGATCATGGTGGGAGAGTGTGGCAGAGGGAAGAAGCTCATATGATGATCAAAAAAAGAGGGGGGGGGGAATGAGGGAAACTCCACTTGTTCCATCCTTCTCCTGCCATACCCTACCACTTCAGTTACCACTCAATTAATCCCTAACAGGGGATTAATTCACTGATTGGGTTAAAACTCTTTCTTTGCTATTCTTTTCTTTTATTGCTTACAAGTGGATTTTTGATTCACATTGTTTAGGAACCTCCCAAATCTTACTGGTATTTTGATTAAGACTGTATTGCTTAAGTATATTATTGGGAGATGAATAAGTAATCCCCCCATTTAAAAAAAAATCTAGATTATGGTATATCTCTCCATTCATTCAGCTTTTTATGTCATTTAGAAATTTTTTTGAATTTTATTGCAAATATCCTATCTACATCTTGTTCAACTTTTTCCTGCATTATTTGTATTTTCCTATTGTGAATGGTATATTTTCCCATTATATATACTAAATTATATCTGTATCTATTTTTGATAATTTTCTTCTTAGACACACTCTTTGTCATATATTCTTTCCAGAATAATTATAACTCTGAAGAAGGAATGGGGAAATTATGTATGACTTCAAAGATTTCAATAAGCTCATTCATAAAATTAAAATAAAATTATATTTGAGAAGTTTTTGCAACATTTACTCTGCTATTCCTCTTTCATATCAAATTTTACAATAAAATTTAAATTATTTTGCATTAACACAAAGACTGAATTATCAAATGAAATTTCATGAAATAATCATTATAACAAACACAAAGTTTTACTAAAATTGGCAAAAAATACAAGAGAAAAGCAACACCATTCCAAGTAGCATCAATGTCTAACCAGCAAACACATCTTCCTATGCATTCCCTTCTCCACACAGGATCACATTTGGCTTCAGAGTGATAGATGATTACTATGTGGGTGGTACAAGTAACTCTGTGAAAGACCTATCAGTGTGCTTAATTCTGTGGGATATCAATTACCATGTCTCACTAGTTACATAGCCAGAAAGCCTATAAGAACAATGCCCATTTGGAAAGGCAGATTAAGCTTTTTTTGTTGTTTGTTTGTTTGTTTAGAATAATCCTAGAAAGACCAGGTGTAACCTATTGAAATCATTCTTAGATATAATTTCATGTCTTATAGACCATCATTGCTCCTTTGTTGTCTTCTAGCTGCTAAATCCATCAGAATTTTTGGAAATTTTGGACCAAGTGGAAACTGATATTTCCAAGGAGTTACATCTTTATATTGCAATCAATACAAGGTATACCATTCAACGATGATCATCATAGTTTCTCCAATGTTGTTAATTATATCTTCTACGCATTCTTATTTTTCTCTTTCTATATTTTGTTTCTTATTCTTCTTGTTGCCTGGAGATCATGTTTGATTTCTCATTTTGGATATAAGAACTAGGAATTTTCACAAAAAATTTCTATAATTGGAGTCATAGTTTTCTATATGGATATAATTACTAAAAAATAGGTATTCATTTGCTGTTAGTAACATGGAGTACATAAGTTTCCATAAATATATTAGTGAACAAAAGCAGATATTTATAATTTTAAATAATTTTATTTTATGACTCAGCATAACTATTCTGGTGAATTTTCCATATGTACTTGAAAATTATGTATATTCTGTTGTTCTTTATTGGAGTGATATATAGATTTGGTTGTGCCAATCTAGCTGGTATAGTTGTTTGGGTCATATTGTATTCTTAGTGATGTTTTTCCTCCTTCTTCTACCAGTTACTCAGATAAGGATATTTAAATCTTCAAAGCTATGAATTCATAAATTTATCATTTGAGTTCTCTCAGATTTTGGTTTATGAATTTAAAATCCTTGCTATTAGGTGCATATACATTAAGGACTCTAATACATTCTTTAAAAATTAATCTCTATGTTACTACCTTTTTGTCACTACCTGTATGTCACTAGCCTTTTTATTCCTGATATTCTTCATTTGAAGTTTAATTCATCTGACATCAATATAGTAACTAAACATTTCTTTTATTTAATGATACATCGTTTCTTCTCCCTTTCTTTCCTTCTCTCATTCCTTTCCTACCATACTTCCTTTATTCTTTCCCTTGTCTTTCTTTTATTTCAGTATTGAGGATTGAACACAGGACCTCACACAAAACTAGGCAAGCTCTCTACCACTGAAATACATCTCCATCCCATTTTACTTTTATTTTGAGACAGAGTCTTGCTAAGTCTCCCAGGCTGGGCCTGACTTGTGATGCTCCTTCCTCAGCCTCCTGAGTATCTGAGAATATAGACATGTGCCACCATGCTTACTTGTACATTCTTTTTTATATTTTATACTTTTAAAGTTTATACTTTTAATTTAACTCTGTCTTCATGTTTGAAGTGGGCTGCAGACAGCTCCCCAAAATTAGCCAAACTGTATACAGTTTGAGTACACAATCTATACTATACAAGACTGTTCTCACTTCTGACATTAATTGCAGGGTTTTTTTTTCCAGGAGAGGGGAGTGGGTATCCCCAAAACAACCTTTGGTTTAGTGATTCACTAGAGATTCACAAAACTTGCTGAGAGTTTTGATTTTTCTGATCAAAATCAGCAACAGAAAGGATACATAAAGAGAGACCAGAGGACTCCAAATGCAAAGCTTCTATTGTTTGTGAAATACAGATTTTTTTACTCTTATGACATTAATGAATAACAATATGCATGTAGTATTTGCCAAACAGAGAAGCTCACCCAAACTTCAAGGTCCAGAGATTTTATTAGACTTAATTGTGTAGGCATAATTGATTGATTGGTTGATTGATGGACTCCTGTTACAGTTGGGTTATGAGGTAGCCCCCAAAGCTCCTGTTTTAATGCAAGAATATTCAGAGGTGAAATGATTTGATTATAAAATTTGTAAACAAATCAGTCCATCCCAGTTCGGATGTACTAACGAGGTGGTAACTCTAGTTAGGTGGGATATGGGTAGAGTAAGTGGGTCACTGGGGGAGTGCCCTGAAAAGGTTCATCCTCTCTGCAATCCATCTGCCACCCTGCTTCTTGGCCATCATGAATAAAGCAGCACCCCTCTGTCATACCCTTATGCCATGATATTCTGCCTCACCTTGGGCCCAGAGCAATTGAGTCAGCTGACCATAAACTAAACCTCTGAAACTATAATCCAAAATAAACTTTTCCTTCTCTAAGTTGTTCTCATTAGATATTTTAGTTACAGTGACAAAACGCTAACAATTATTATAATCAATTCAGTCTCTAGGACAACTGATAATGTGCTATCCAAAACTCCCACTTCTAAATTATTTGAGGCCCTCTGTGGCTATCCGTGTCTGTAAAGAAAATATTCATGTCAGATGTCATGAGAGTTCAGAAGCTGAGGAAAGGCCAGACCTCTCTTTATAAAAGACCAAATTTATGACTAAACGTCAACATATAGTGAGGCCTTACTTTTGCTCTTTTATCTTGTCTAATACTCTCATGTGTCTGGCTGGTAACAGTAATCGTGATTACTGATAAGATTAACATCTACCACCCTGTTTCTCTTTTCCCTTTATTTCATATGTTTTTATTTATTTCACCTCTTTTCAATCTGCTTTACCTTGGATTAACTGACCATTTCTGTGATTCGATTTCATCTCTTCCATTTACCTATTACTTATGCCTATTTTTAGGAAATTAAGTGAATACACTATGATGTTTAATATACCATTTTAATCAGTCAAATTCTACAAGTAAATAACATTGTACTGTGTCATGTATAATGTGAAAATATTATAATAATGTATTTCCCATTCTATTACTATAGTCTTCTGACTTTTACATATGCTATAATCACATAATACATTTATACTATTTTAATTTAATCTGTTAATTACCTTTTTGGGCAATTAGAAATAGAAAGCCAATTTTGTTCAATATCAAATACTGGATTGACATTTGTTTTTTCTTTTGCACATTGAAGATACCATTCCACTGTCTTACAATTTTTTGTTATTAATGAGCAGTTTGCTGGATTTTCATCTTCATTTCTTGAATAAAACGTGTCTTTGATTTGCTTTGTTATTGATTTGCCCTATATGTTTTGTTTCCAGCTGTAGTTTATTTCCTTCTTATTTAATTTGGTTTAGTTTAATTTTTAACTTGATTGGTTTTATCTTATTTTTATTACAGTAATTGTTATGGTTTCGATGTGAGATGTCCCCTAAAAGCTTGTGTGTGAGATGATTCGAGAGGGTTTAGAGTTAAAATGGTTAGGCTATGAAAGCCTTAATGTAATCAATGTGTTAATTCACTGATAAGGTAACCGAGTGGTAACTGTAGGCAGGTAGAGTGAGGCTAGAGGAGGTGAGTCTGGGGCATGTCTTTTGGAGATAATTTTATCCTGGAAGAATGAAACTCTCTGTTCTCTGTCCTCTTTCCTCCCCTCTCCTCTCTCCACCCACTCCCCTCTACTTAGTGCCAAGTCCTGAGCCACTTTTTTTCAAACCATGCTCTTCCACCATGATGTTCTGCCACATCACAGGCCTAGTCCACCATGATGTTTTGTCACACCACAGGCCTAGAGCAATGAAGTTGGCAATCTATGGACTGAGATTCTGAAACTGTGAGCCCTCAGACAAACATTTCCTATTCTAATTGTTCTTGTCAGATCCTTTGATTACAGCAGTGCAAAAGCTGATTAAAACAGAAAGAAATTGGTACTAAAAAGTGGGGTCATTGCTGTAACTAACCTGACCATGTGGTCCAGAAGCTTTTAGAATTTCTTGGAATTTATGGAGGAATCTTGAAAAGCTTAGCAATGAAAGCTGGAGAAGTTTTAGAATGTTGTAAACAGAGCTTAAAGGGCAATTCTGGTGGGGATTCAGAAAACCAAAATGCCAAAAGGACTGTAGACAATGAAGACAGAGTCCATGAGTCTTCGCAAGAAAAGAGAACTCTATTGGAACTTACACTAGAGGCCATTCCTGTTACATTTTGGCTAAGAAGTTGTCTACATTTTGCCCATGTCCTGATTCTTTCTGTGAGACTGAATTTAAAGGTGATGGACTAATAAATCTGGTGGAGGAAATTTCAAGGCAGCAGAGCATTCAGTTGGTAGCATGGATGTTGCTGGCAGCTTTTTTTTTTTTTTTCAAATTTATGGTGATCATCAGGAGCAGAATGAAAACCAGAAAGATCTGAAAACTTGGAAGTTTAGCTAGAAAACTGTAAGTAAAACTGAGGCTAAGGAAGGCATAGTTAAAGAGATCACAGCCACTGAAGAAATACCAATTACTTTGCCCAGAAACAATAGGAAAAATAGCTTGAGAGGATTGCAGGAATTGGCAAGACTGTACCCATGCTGTATAAAAATCCTCTTGAACAGAGAACAGTGGAACATTATACTTTCATGAGGAGGAGGAGGGGGTTTTAGAAAGTTGTTTCAAACATGCTTAGCCACCCAGGCAGAGACTGCTGGACCCTGGAGGTTCGACTACTGCTTGAAATGGCAGCACATCTTGGCATCAGCCATGTAAGAAATGCCAGTACTGTGGAATGTCTCTGTAGGAAAGCTGCAGGAATTGAGTAGAGAGGAGCCAACAGAGAGGCCACATGGCATGCAATCAGCAAAGCATAGGGGTGGCACTACACAAACCCTTTGAAGGGAGCATCAGGATGCCATGTGCCCTCAATGCTGGACATGGAGCTATTGCACTTGTTTACCCAACTGAATTTCAGTCTTGCTTTGATCCCATCCCTTCTATATATGCCCCTATTCATTCCTTTTGGAATGGAATGTTTACCCTCTTGTGGAGAGCAGTGTCTGGATTGGGGTCTCTGATGACTTCACGGCTGTGGCGTGCTTTGTATTTGGGAAAGTTTCTGTGCAAAGGAGCAGGATGCCTAGCTGTTGTGGTAATGCCCTTCATGAGAGGTGCTGTGCTAGAGTCGCATCAGCCTCAACCTTATTCTTAGGCACACAGCTCCTAGAAATAGAGGAACTTTCTTGCTAGACAATTACAATGTTTCACCAGCTCCTCTGCTCCTAAACCTGCCCACATAATAGTAACTTTAGACAATGGACTTTCTTGAGAGCTACACTAATTTCCTAACATTGCACTGTAGGATATAACTGTGGAATAAGCTGCATAATGTTGCTAACTCTGTAACGTTCATGAATACAAAGAATAATGCTTGCATAGTCTTTAGTCTAATGAGACATATATAAAGATTGCTTTAGAGCTGCTTCTGGATCAGAGAGCAGCGCTCCACCTGACCCCAGCTGTTATCTTCAAAATCTGAGTCCCTGAGTCTTTGTTTTTATTATCCCCCTTTGTCTGTCATTGGAACCTGCTAGATTGCCTGCACTGGTTGCAGCACCCTGTGTCCTTATATATTGGATATATGTAAATTTCTTTTGATTTTGAGAGGTGCTCATACTCCAAGTTTGCCTTGATTCTCAGAAGAGACTTTGCACTTGTACTTTTGTGCAATGCTAAAGCTGTTAAGACTATATGGACTCTTGGAAATGTAATAAATGCATTTTTCATTGTGAGATGGACATGAGCTTTTGGGGGCCAGGAGATGAATTTTATGGTTTAGATGTGAGATGTCACCACAAAGCTCGTGTGTGAGACAATTCAAGAAAGTGTAAAGGTGAAATAATTGGGTTGAGATACTTAACTAATCAGTGCAAAAACCTGCTGAAAGGGATTACTGAATGGTAAATATAGGCAGATAGAGTATAGCTGGAGGAGGTGGGTCATTGGGGATGTGCTCTTGGGGTATGCATTTTGTCACTGAAAAGTATAGTTCTTCCTCTCTCTCTCTGCTTCCTGGTGCCATGACCTGAGCCACTTTCTTCTGCCACACTTTGGATCCAGAGCAATGGAGTTGACCATCTATGGACTGAGACCTTTGAGACTGTAAGCCATCAGATAAACCTTTTCTCCTCTAAAATTGTTTGTATCAGGTCATTTTGTCACAGCAGAAAAACAGTAAACATCCTGTTTGGTATAATAGTCACTTGTGGTTTAGTGTGTACCTAAATTTTGGAAAAATCAACCAAATTTTTTTTTCAAATAGTTCCTCTGTCCTTTTCTCTTATTAAGTTCTGGAATTACATATATTTTGAAACACTTGATATTGTTCTAGAGCTCCTAGTTGCCCTATGGTGGTTCCTATTTTATCCACTCTTTAAGATGTCTTCAATTTATGCTATTTCTAGACTTGTATTCCTGCTCACTGATTCTTCAGTGTGAATCTCAATGAGATCTTCATCACTGTTACTGTACTTTCCATTTCTAGTGTTTCTTGTTTATTTTTCTTCCTACTTTCTGTCTCTGCAGATCTTGCTGATTGTCTATTCTATTAGGGACATTACTATATTGGTCATAGTTATTTTGTTTTCCTTGTCAGAGTGTTCTAATATCTTCCATATCTGAGTGTAGTGCTAATGATCACTTTGCCTTTTGGACTGTGTTCTTAGTTATTGCCATATTCCATGTTTCATATTATTCTTATTAATAGCTAGACATCTTATTAATAGGTCAATAAAGACTGAGGCAAGAATATTTATCCTAGGAAATGGGCTCACTTTATTTCAACTAGACCTTTAATGAAGGGGTATGAGAAAATCTAATTAGGAGGTGGACTGGTTTTGCAGTTTGTTCTGTTTATGTGTGCACTTAGCACATTACAGATTTCAAATTCCTCTTAGCGATGCCTTGGGTTTAGGGTGCTAACTTCTTTGCCAAAAGGTTTTCTTGTTTTTGTTTTTATTTGTGTGTTTTTAAAGTTGCTACACACTTGGCTTTCATCCACCATTTGCGCTGGACCTTATGGAGGGTCTATTTGGTGAAGCCATTTGTTACTGGATGTTTATTAGCCTGGCAATAGAAAGTGGTATATGGATATTCTCTGTGATTCAGCTAAAACTTTAGGCATATATCATGTCCTGTGGGGTTTGTGGGTCTACTTTTCTCACTACCCATTTCCTCGTAGATAGCTGTTCCCTCTTAAGGGATGGAGGGTTTATTATTGTTTTTTTATTGGTTTTTTTTTTCTGTTTTCTCCCTTTAGCTATAGTGAATTTTCCCAGCCCTTAGGATAAGAGTATTTGCCCCTTCCCTCACAGATGAGGGTCTTGCTCCTTAGAAGAGACAAAGCTGAAAAGGTCCCAGGAGAGTTCTGTGCCTTCTTCACAATTGTTCTCCTTTGTCAGTTTTTTTCAGTAAGTAAAACTTTTTTCAGGATATTTTGTTTTTCTGTGTGTATGATCATCTGATGGGCTTTCTGTTAGGAAAAGATGCAAAAAGGTCTGCACACCTCTTATAATAGCAGCAGTTCTTCCAGGGCATCTATCAGCTTACCATCACCCTCACTTAACCCTCAGCAGGCTCTGCTACATCTTGCCCAGAAGAACTAGAATTTATGCCTTGCCCCTCCCTGCAGGTGGCTCATCTCTCTTTTTAATTTTGAACCACTTGGTTGCCCTGTGACTCCACCACTTCAGTGGGTTCAAGTAACAAGAACTTGATATTTGTCAAAAAAACTTTTTTTCCTGTATGGTTAGGAGCAATACTGTTTTCCAATTCTCACACTCCCTTAATGGAAACCAAAGGAGTTCCCATATGGATTATTTTTAATTGTCACTTCAAATTCTACCAAGGAAAGGTAATAAAATAGCATATTAGAATGGCTCCATTATGTGAGGATATTGTTAACTTGTTCGTTATTTTAGTCAGTTGGCAAATATTTGTTTAGTGGTTTAGTGTCTATTATGAACCATGTTTGTTCACAATAAAGTAATAAGATATAGAAATAAATTCCTGTAAATGTGATGTTATATATGAAAATATTTTAAGAGCTATATAAAAATAAGCTATATAAATAAGAAGCTGGGTGCAGTGGTGTGTGCCTGTAATCTCAGCAGCTTGGGAGGCTGAGGCAGGAGATCACAAGTTCAATGCCAGCCTCAGCAACTTAGCAAGACCCTGTCTTTAGATAAAATATGAAACAGGGGTGGGGATGTGGCTTATTGGTTAAGAGCCCTTAGATTCAATCACCAGTACAAAAAAGAAAATGAGCCTCAGCATTATTTCTATTACTGAAACATGAATTTTATGTCCAAAGTGATTTATTTGATACAAATTCATATCTAATAAACAAAACTGTGGGAGTTAAGTGTAAGCCAAATTTTGCATATTTATTGATTCTGAAGCATTAACAGGCAAAGACCAAGTTCTATAAACTATTATCTAAATGATACTTTGAGGAAAACACCAATAAGAGATGGATAATTTATACTTATTCAAATAATAGCTTACATTTATATTTTATAAACAGACTTGATAATTTACAATGGCCAATAGTTACTCAAAACTATTTATTAAATGATAAATAGTTTTGAGTAACTCTTTTACTAGTCATTTGCCAAGATTACTGTATAAAGATTAAATATACAGTGAGTCAGGATGTATATATTATATATTATAGAAGAATACTGTTTAGTACATGAAAGAAGAAGAGAAACACAGTCACCAGCCACATTTAGCCCAGGAAAACTATGTATGTAGCAAGTATCTATCAAAAAAAACATGAATACATATGTCTGGATACATACATACACGTACACATGTATTCTGTAACATCAGATAGGAAGATGGAAGCTTTCCAAAAACTGTTAGAAAACTTCATATGAAGAAAAGTTTATCAAAAAGAGACTACTCTGAGAAAAAGCAGATATGAATAATTTTAGTATGCTATTTTATCCTAAATAAATGCTAACTTTATTGCTTAAATATGAACAAATGTTCTATATCATACAAACAAAACAAGGTCTAGGTACAGTCTATAATCAACAATTATTTGGTCAATCCAAGAACAGAGTGTCTGAGCAGAGCATTTAATTCTGACATCCTGACTTCTCAGGGCTTCACTCATCAAAAGCTCAGCACATAAACACACTGCCTGCAGCCTTGCATTGATTGTCAGCACAATTAATTGCCAGGAAAACTGCAGTTTTATTAAGTGTACGATACTAACAATAAAAAAATCACTATTTATAGCACAGAGCATGGCGGGATATCTATACAAATAAAATATAACAATAATGAACAAAAGGCCAGCCTGTAGTCCTACAGAAGAACATCAATGAATTTGTTTTAATGCCAAACCACAACAGGGTACTCAAGTGTCCCTGAGCATAAGATACTGCAACCTCTACTAAAATGCAAGACTCTTCTGTCATCTCTGCAATGTCAAAAGAAAAGTGGAAACCGTTCCTCATAGTTTCAAATCTTCATTGTCCCCATACTCAACTACAGCAGCCCTGTGCTGTTTGTGTAGATAAGAAAAATATCATAGGTTCCAGTTAAATGAAGTATTGAAAAATGACCTAGGGATTAATTAGTGATGATATTTTAAAAGCAGATATATCCTGGGAATATAAGTGGCATAGTTTTATAATTGAGGAAATGTCAATGTTAAAGACCAACTAGACTTCAATATACCTTTCAAGATTTTGAAATGAAGAGAATCTTTTTAATATCCTTTAACTTACATAGTTACTTATTACTGTAAGTTTGCAGTGCAGTGTTACAAATCCAGAAAGGCCAATGGATTCAAAAAAAAAAAGGAGGAGCAGAAGGAAACATGAAGAAACTAACATGTACTGAAAATTGTTTGAAATATTTAAGTACCAGTGATCACCTCCAATACAGCATTAGTTTGTTCTATCACATGGAAATCTGATTATTGTAGCTGAAGAATCTATGAAACAAAGTAGATCTGCATGGGAACATCTTTAAAAATGCTATATCTATGCAATCTAAATTTGAGGAAAAAAAGGATTAATTTCAGGGCATATTGTTATTATTTAGTTTGTATGAGACTCTGAAGTATTATATACAAAGCCACTGATTTTGTTCATAATGATAATGAGAATCAAACCAACCTCATTCTTCTATATTGGGTCCAATATACTAGAGTACCTTGTATAACAAACAAAAAACCAGTTTGCTCCCAAAGGCCACATAATTGTACACAGGGTTAACTGAATTGAAACGTAAGCAGATATTTTCTTGATCACGTAGGTATCGAGTACTAGACTGAGTGAATTATGTGTATATAATAATTATGTATATATAATTAAGTATATATCTTAACCACAGACCTTCTGGTTTTTGTACAGAAGCAGTCTCAAATGCCATTGGAAACAAACCCTACGTTTAACAGGAGAGACCTAAACCGAGACTCACAGAAATTAAAATGCCCCATCTAAGTTCCCCTGCTCATTAGTCACTGAAGCAAAGTAGAAGTTTCCTTTCCTTCTTGAGCTCTGTAGCATACAATCAGCTGTCATTGAATAAGTAACTATTTTATGTGTTTACATACTCTAACAGTAGAGGTATTTAGAGAGCCGAATTGAAGTTCAAAACATAAAATATGCTTTGTTGCATCACAATAGCACAAAATTCAAGAACAGAAAGCCATATATTATTCACCTTGTAGTCTCAGTGCAAGTTTCATGCACAAATACAACATATTTTCAGTGCCTTAAAATAAATCTCATTGCTGAAAGACTTCCTTTAAAAGAATTTGAAATGTCATTTTGTAACTAGTAGCCTACTTGTTGATAAGGTGAAGAGGAGTCATCTATGAGAGAAGCTTTACAACTTGTTTATAGCAAACTATAGCTACTCCTAGTCATTTAAAAAATAAAACAAAAAAGTACACCTTTGACAAAAGACCAAAAAAAAGTTGAGATAAAATCATGAGCGCATGCACACGCATACACATTGAAAATATGATTCATTAACTACCTATACACTGGGTATCTAATCTAATTTTCTAGTTTAGATAAGACAAACTACCATGGAAAAAGTAAAAATGGAGTATATGCACTGAGAACCAAGTTCTGAATATATTCTTATTTTTTCTTTGAAAGCCCCTGTCTAAAATAGGGTACAGATGATGGGAGATGTGTCTTAAAATGTTGACCTCCTAGCAAGTGTTTCCATGGTGGCCTCCTCTAGTTGAACATCAGGAACATCTTTATGGGTAGAAGATTTATAGATGAGCATATTACATTCACTCAGTCAATGCTGACAGATACACTTCTAATTTTGGTTAAATTTGAAATCCAGATTTTCCTCTTATCTTAAACCAAGATATATACAGATAGTCTCTAAATTATGATGGCTCAACTTCTGATTGTTTTTACTTAATGAGGTATGAAAGCAATACATATTCAATAGAAACCAAACTTCAAATTTTATATTTTGATCTTTGCCTTGGCTAATAATATAAGTACTTATATAATAATATGATTCTCTTCTAATTCTAGGTTGCAGTTCCCTGTCAACTACACAATCACAAGGGTTAACAACCAGTTTTCTACAGTGTACTGCTTAGTATATTAGCTCACTTAAGTTTATATTCAACTTAGGATAGTTTGAATGCATGACGAGTTTATCCTGGTATGACCCCATGGTAAGTCAAGTATCGGTGTGTGTGAATATACATATAGCATATAGTTTTGGTATGAATTGTATATATAATTTATTTATTTCTGGCTTTGGACTCAATTTCAAGCATGAGACCATATCTTTGTGGCTGTGTGATCATGATGAGAACATACTAATCACTCTTGGCTATAGTTTTCTGGTTTGTAAACTATAACTAAGACTATTTCATAAAGCTTTGTGAAAATAAGTTAATAACATAAAGTACCTGTCGTATAAAGACTATCTAATGAGTTCTAGTACTCTTGAGAATTGTCACTTGCCAGAGTTAAATTCACCACAAACAACAAGGTCCTCAATAAGACATCAATTGTAATGGTACAATTTAAAATGCTTTTTGAAATGACTCCAACTAAGAAAAGCATTTCAACTTATTTCATAAATGAAATTTCTTATAATAATGAAAATATTATAGTATGTTTTGGGATCACACAAACTGTTGGGAAAACAACACATTAGATGACTTTTTTTCTTTCTTTTTTTTTTTTTTTTTTTTTTGGTCCTTAGGTAGGACCAAAAAAAAAAAAAAAAACAAAACAAAAAAACTCCATTTGACTGCTAGGACACAACATGCTCCTAGTAGCCATTTTACCAAAGTTACTCACTCAAGTTCTATGTATAACACTGTGGTACATAGACTGATAATGTACAGGGAGTGATTTTCTCTTTGACTGTTACATCCAGCTTTTTCATAATTTCAAGAATTTCATAATTCTTGTTGCTGGAATTATGTTGAGAAAAAAAGAAGCAAGCAGCGAACTGACCTTCCACAAGGTAGCCTTTATTGCTGTAAAATTACTGTTGACTAATTTCTTCCTTTCTTAAATTATGGCAGGCAATGTTGGAACCAAAACAGAATATGATGCTGTCATTATGAAATGTAATGGGCAGAGGTTCATCATAACATCTTTATGAAAAAATAAATAAGAAATAGCATTTGCAAAATAAATGTTTATTTCAGAAAAAAAAACTTTTTAAATTTCGAAAAACCAAATCTGTAACTCTCTCTCCCTTAGGGCATTAATTTATGAGATCTGTAAAGTTCAAAATAAATATGACAGACAGATGACTCATCGTCTTGCCATTCATGAAGGCAGAATTGATCTGTGATTACACTGGCTTCCCAAATTGAAGTTCTCTTCCTCCTGAAAAGAGGATGAACCTAGGTTTGAACATTGTACTGGTTTTCATTAGTCTATACTGCCGCCTTCTGATGTGTGCCGAAACTCATTTCTGGACTGTTCCTGGTAGATATTTTGGCAAACCTGAAGAAGGAACTACTTTCTGAATTCTTGTGTTGAAAACCACATGTTCCTTAATACTGGATAATAGCCAAGTCTTACATCTGTTACTCATTTATGCTGATACACCAGAAGCTATGTCAGAAGAATAGAATTAGGTAGTAAAACTGAGTTAAGCATTTTTATCTTTTCTTTTTACCTCTTCCATCTACTCAACAAGCCGATTTTTTTAATACCAAATTTTAGAAAATATATTAGCTGTAACCACTACTGTGATTATATCTGCCAAATATTTCCTTCTAATCTTTAAATTACATTTCTTTTCTACTTTTAACTTTTGTTTTTAAAATATTTATTGTGATAACTTTATGATTACAGAAATAGTGTGATGTTGGAATACAGAGATCCCATGTACTCACAGTCAAGTTTCTATTTGTATTGACGTCTTATATGAGTAGGAGGTATTTGTCACAATTTACAAAACAATGTAGGTAAATTATTTTAACTAAAGTCCATATTTGATTGAGGTCTTTAGTTTTTAACTTTAATCCTGGAGTCTTCCAGAATTCCATCCAGGACCTGACTTGATACAGAGTAGCCACACTTCCTTAAACTCTTCTCAAATATGAGATTTACAAGTTTTCCTTTAGGGGGGATAGGCTTGTTTTGAGGTGTTTAGGTCAAATAATAAATAAAATGTCCCTCAAAAAATGGGATTTATCTGATGTATTTCTTGCAATTGATCTGAGATTATTTTTGTAAGGAATATTTTGATGGTTAAAAGCCATTTTCCTTATATCTTCATGTTATTTTGAGAGTAGATACCATCAACAGGACTTAGGACCGTTGGAATTAACAGTAAGGTAGAGAGTTATATACCATCTCCTTGAGGGAGGAATATCTACATAAATACGGTTTCTACATAGAAAACAAACAAGAATTCTTCCCTTTCATTTAATAATTTAATCATTTATATCAGCATGGGCTCATGCCTATTTATTTTTTATTTTGATATATAATGCAATATTACTATTAATTCTGTTGCTCAATTTGCTCCAAATTTGGCAATTGGGACCTTTTGCAAATGTACCCTTTGAAATGCCCTGTTATTGCTTTTTTTTCCCTTTTCCTCCCCATATTTTTTTCTCCTGTTTCCTTTTTTAGCATTTACTTACTATCTGGTAATACTATATACTCAAGGCTCATGTTGTATATTTCCTGCTTCAGTCCTGGAATCAGCCATTTTCCCAAGGATCCCTGAATTCTGTCATTGGAAAGCATTATTACAAAATAAGATCTGGGTGCTGCTAAGGACTCATTTCTTCTAGGCTCTCTCTGCTGACAGAACAAGGACATATCTGCTGCTTATATCTATAAAAGTGTTGATATGTAGCTCTCCATATCTATACAAATTCCTAATATGATCTCAACTCTAATATTTTGGCACATGGATTATTCTACTTTCTAAGTAGCCATCAGTGAAAATCCCAGCCCCCGCCATCTGCCCACCTGCTATCCATTTATTAATTTGCAAAACTCCATCATACAGGAATAGTGGCATCAAAATTGTTAACCCATGGCACCACAGGAAACAACCTTAACAACTAGAATATAACACTTAAAGTTTCTTTTGCCTTCTGTCTTACAGTCTTTACTCATTTTTATAATTACAGGAATCAGAACCTTTTATCTATATATTTGAAACATGATTAGATTGTGTTGTTTAAGTTGTATCTTATACTGGGATCCTCTAACTTCAAAATGATTTTTTTTCACTTTTAAATATAGTAAGGTTCACTCTTTAAAAATTTTAACAAATGTATAACATCATATATCCACCATTACCATATATGCAAAGTTGACACATTGCCCCCTACAATCTAATGTGCATCATCTGTTGTACCCTCCCACCTAGTCCCCACATCCCTGCAAAATCACTGAAATGCTCAGAAAGGCAAGCTATGAGAAGATATTATATAACTGTAGAGTATGTAGACTGTTTGGACTGTTCTCTTTCACCTGGCAACACACATTTAAGTTTTATTTACATTTTCATATAGTTTGACAACTATTTCTTTTTAATGCTATTTTACTCTATTCTTATTCCTAACAAAATACCATAGGTGGTATTTTCTCTCATTTCTGTTTTCAAATTTAGGAATTTCTATCTTAATTTTTGTTCTTTTTTTTTCCTCCTCTTGCTCTAAAATTGATCTTTTTTCTCTAGTTCCTTAAAATGGAAACTGAGCTGGATAATGTTTCTATGTCTTTCTTCTTATTCATATGTATAATTAGTTTCTCTGTAAGCTCATTCCACAAATTTCTATAAGTTGTATTTTTTATTTACTTAAAAATATTTTGGAAGTTCTTTTGAGATTTCTTCTTTGACTCATATAATTTATAAATGTGTTGTTTAATTTTACACATTTGGGTATTTTCCATATATGCTTTTGTTAATTTCTAGCTAATGTCTATTGTGATCTGAGTACATCATTTGGGAAAGAGGAATGCTGAAGTCTCCAGCTATAATAGCAGATTTGTATGTCCTGTACAAGTTCCATGAATTTCTGCCTCTCCTCTGTTGATGATCTATTATTGAATTCATACTTGTTTAACAGTATCATATCTTCTTGAAGAATTAAGCCTTTTATCATTATTATTTAACGATAATAATAGCACTTATGCTAGTTCAGCTTGAATTTATTTTAGTATTATATATCTTTCTATATTACTTTACTTTTAACATGTATGTATCTTTATACACATAAACAGATCTTTCTTTCGAGGACAGTTCCATCAACCCCCATGGAGACCAGGCAGGCCTAGGACAACCCCCACCCCGATGCCCTCAGAGAGACAAGGCAAGCCAGGAAAGCCTTGCTGGTTCCTGAGGAGCCCAGACAGGCACAGGAAAGCCTTGCTGACACTGGTGGAGACCAGGCCGCCCAAAGTCATCATTCCACTTGCTCGTTCAGCCCCATCTCTAAAAGTCGCCGCCATCTTGAGATACCTTCAACGCCATCTCAGGTTTGATACTATGCCACCTCCAACCACAGACATAGCTGTTTCCATCTAGGGACAACAACCAGGGCCTGAAAGATCATCACCAAGATCCCTGCAGACTTAGTTACACCAGAGGTATCCCTGCTAGGTGTGCTAATAGCCACCATCTTGTTGCAGAGGCAGGAGAGAGCTTTGCACTGGGTCACCTCTTTTCTCCTGTAAACATCCAACTTCTTTTGATTCATCTTTCACTCTTCCTAAGATCTAATACCTCTATATTCTTACCTTCTACCTCATAAACATCATACCCTACACCCCCCAAATCTCTCTTTCCACCATTTGAATCTGTAAATCCTTTTGCAAACCAACTTTGTGAAAGTGCCCCAAACCAACCAAGATGATACAACAATAGAAGCCGTCGACAGCACAGTAGATGAAAAGTTAGAGAAGGAGTTAAGAATGTATGTAATTAAAATGATCTACAAATCAGACAATGACATAAGAGAGCAAATACATGCAACAATTGATCACTCCAACAAAGAAATAAGAGAGCAAATCCAGGTAGCAAAAGATTACTCTAAATGTTAAAGATTCTGAAAATAAAGCCAAACAGTAATACTTACAGAGAAGGAAACAATAAACTAAATAAAAAGCTCAATACAAAGCATCATCAACAGAGTATATAACTAGAAAGAATCACAGACAATAAGACAAAATATACACTCTTGAAAATAAAGTTGACCACACAGTGAAGATGGTAAGAAACCATGAACAGTACCTCCAAGAATTATGGGATAACATCAAAATACCAAATCTAATATTTATAAGGATAGAGGAAAGCACAGAGATACAAACCAAAGGAATGCACAATCTCTTCAATAAAATAATATCAGAAAATTTTCCAAACATGAAGAATGAATTGGAAAATCAAATACAAGAGGCTTACAGGACACAAAATGCACAAAATTACAACGTATCTATACCAAGGCACATTATAATGAAAATGCCTAACATACAGAATAAGGATAGAATTTTAAAAGTTTCAAGAGAAAAGTTTCAGATTACATATAGGGAGAAACCAATTTGTGTCTCAGTAAATTTCTCAACACAGACTCTCAAAGCTAGGAGATCCTGGAACAACATATACCAAATTCTGAAAGAAAAATGGATGCCAACCAATAATCTTATATCCAACAAAATAAAGCTTCAGATTTGATAATGAAATAAAAATCTTCCATGATAAACAAAAGTTAAAAGAATTTACAGTGTGAAAACCTGCTTTACATAACATTCTCAGCAAAATATTCCATGAGGAGGAAATGAAAAACAATAATAAAAATCAGCAACAGGAGAAACTACGCTAAAGGAAAAATTATATTCCAATTATAGGAGAAACCAAGTCAAGTAAAAAACCAAAAAAAGCCAAAATTACTGGGAATACAAACCATATTTCAATAATAACCCTGAATGTGAATGGCCTAAACTCATCAATTTAAAGACATAGACTAGCAGATTGGATTTAAAGAAAAGACCCAACAATGTGCTGCCTTCAAGAGACTCCTCTTATTGGAAAAGACACCCACAGACTAAAGGAGAAAGGATGGGAAAAAAACATATCACTCATATGGATTGTGTAAACAAACAGGGATTTCCATCCTCATATCTCATAAAGTGGACTTCAAACCAAAGTTAGTCAGAATGGATTAAAAAGGACATTTCATACTGCTTAAGGGAAACATACATCAATAAGACATAATAATCATAAATATTTATGCCCCCCCAAAATGGAGCATCTATATACAGAAAGCAAACCCTTCCCTATTTCAAGAATAAAATAGACCACACACAATAATACTGGGGACTTTAATACAACTCTCTCACCCCTGGATGGATCTTCCAAACAAAAACTAAACAAAGAAATTATAGATTTCAATAATACAATCAATAATTTAGATTTAGCAGATAAATATAGAATATTTTATTCATCAACAATCAAATACAAGAGGCTTACAGGACACTTTAAATATGTTTTTGTATGGGATTTGCTATGAATTCAGCAAAGTAGCAGGATATAAGATCAACACCTACAAATCAAATTCCCAAGTGAATAGACTTTTTTCTCAACAGCACATAGATCCTTCTCTAAACTAAACTTACATTCCAATAAAATAGAAAATATCTAAGACACCAACAGATTTCTAGAGAAATATGAGCTGCCCAAACTGAATTGGGAGGACACACACAATTTAAACAATTTATTTTGAGAAATGAAATAGAAGATGCCATCAAAAGATTACTAACCAAGAAAAGCACAGGGCTAGATGGATTCTCAGCTGAGTTCTACAAGACCTACAAAGAAGAATACCAATACTCCTCAAATTATTCCATGAAATAGAAAAGGAGGAAACCCTTCCAAACTCATTCTATGAGGCTAGTGTCATCCTTATGCCTAAGCCAGACAAAGATGTATCAAGGAAAGAAACTTCAAACCAATATTCTTGATGAACATAGATTCAAAAATTCTCAATAAAATTCTGGCAAATCACATACAAAAACATAATTAAAAGATACTGCACCATGATCAAGTGGGGTTCCTTCCAGGGATGCAAAGTTGGTTAAATATATGAAAATCAAAAAACATAATTCATCATATCAATAGACAGAAAGATAAAAATCATGTGATCATCAATAGATTCAGAAAAAGCATTGATAAGATACTACACCCTTTCATATACAACACCTTTTTCTAGTGTTCAGAACACTAGAAAAACTAGGAATAGTAGTAACATACCTCAACATTGTAAAAAGCTATTTATGCTAATCCCAAGGCCAGCATTATTCTAAATGGAGAAAAATTGAAGACATTCCTTCTAAGAACTGGAACAAGACAGGAATGCCCTTTCTCACCACTTCTATTCAACATAGTACTTGAAACTCTAGCCAGAGTAATTAGACAGATGAAAGAAATTAAAAGGGAAATTAATAGGAATAAAGAACTCAAATTATCACTATTAGCCAATGACATAACTAAAGAACTCAAATTATCACTATTAGCCAATGACATAATTCTAATATTCAGAGGATTCAAAAACTCCACCAGAAAATTTCTAGATTTAATAAATGAATTCAGCAAAGTAGCAAGATCTAATATCAACACCCACAAATCAAATGCATTTCCATAACAAATGGTATAGAATAGAGGACACAGAGACTAATCCACAAAGTTACAACTATCTTATATTTGATAAAGGGGCTAAAAGCATGCAATGGAGGAAGGATAGCATCTTCAACAAATGGTGTTGGGAAAACTGGAAATCCATATGCAAAAAAATGAAACTGAATCCCTTCCTCTCGCCATGCACAAAAGTTAACTCTAAATGGATCAAGGAGCTTGATATCAAATCAGAGACTCTGTGTCTGATAGAAGAAAAAGTTGGCTCCGATCTACATATTGTGGGATCGGGCTCCAAATTCCTTAATAGGACACCCATAGCACAAGAGTTAATAACAAGAATCAACAAATGGGACTTACTTAAACTAAAAAATTTTTTCTCAGCAAGAGAAACAATAAGAGAGGTAAATAGGGAGCCTACATCCTGGGAACAAATTTTTACTCCTCACACTTCAGATAGAGCCCTAATATCCAGAGTATACAAAGAACTCAAAAAATTAGACAATAAGATAACAAATAACCCAATCAACAAGTGGGCCAAGGATCTGAACAGACACTTCTCAGAGGAGGACATACAATCAATCAACAAGTACATGAAAAAATGCTCACCATCTCTAGCAGTCAGAGAAATGCAAATCAAAACCACCCTAAGATACCATCTCACTCCAGTAAGATTGGCAGCCACTATGAAGTCAAACAACAACAAGTGCTGGCGAGGATGTGGAGAAAAGGGTACTCTTGTACATTGCTGGTGGGACTGCAAATTGGTGCAGCCAATCTGGAAAGCAGTTTGGAGATTCCTGGGAAAGCTGGGAATGGAACCACCATTTGACCCTGCTATTGCCCTTCTCGGGCTATTCCCTGAAGACCTTAAAAGAGCATGCTACAGGGATGCTGCCACATCGATGTTCATAGCAGCACAATTCACAATAGCTAGACTGTGGAACCAACCCAGATGCCCTTCAATAGATGAATGGATAAAAAAAATGTGGCATCTATACACAATGGAGTACTATGCAGCAATAAAAAATGACAAAATCATAGAATTTGCAGGGAAATGGATGGCACTAGAGCAGATTATGCTTAGTGAAGCTAGTCAATCCCTAAAAAACAAATACCAAATGTCTTCTTTGATATAATGAGAGCAACTATGAACAGAGCAAGGAGGAAGAGCAGGAAGAAAAGACTAACATTAAACAGAGTCATGAGATGGGAGGGAAAGGAAGAGTAAAGGGAAATTGCATGGAAATGAAGGGAGACCCTCATTGCTATACAAAATTACATATAAGAGGTTGTGAGGGGAATGGGAAAATAAACAAGGAGAGAAATGAATTACAGTAGATGGGGTAGAGAGAGAAGATGGGAGGGGAGGGGAGGAGGGATAGTAGGGGATAGGAAAGGTAGCAGAATACAACAATTACTAATTGGGCATTATGTAAAATTGTGGATGTGTAACCGACGTGATTCTGCAATCTGCATTTGGGGTAAAATTGGGAGTTCATAACCCACTTCAATCTAATGTATGAAATATGATATGTCAAGAGCTTTGTAATGTTGTGAACAACCAATAAAAAAATAAAAAATTAAAAAAAAAAACAAATGCATTTCCATATATCAGTGCAAAACTCTCATAAAGAGAAACTAGGAAAACTACCTCATTCACAATAGTCTCAAACAAAAATAAAACAAAAAAAACTTGGGAATCAATCTAACAAAAGAAAGATCTATACAATGAAAACTACAGAACACTAAAGAAAGATACTGAAGAAGACCTTAGAAGATGGAAAGATTTCCCAAGTTGTTGGATAGGAAAAATTAATATTGTCAATATTACCATACTACCAAAAGCATTATACATATTTAATGCAATTCCAATTAAAATCCCAACAATGTTCCTCAGAGAGGTACAAAAAGCTATCATAAAATTCATTTGGAAAAATAAGAGACCCAGCATATCCAAAGCAATCCTTAGCAAGAGTGAAACAGGAGGCATCCCAATATCAGACCTTAAACTATACTACAGAGCCATGGTAATAAAAAATGGCATGGTATTGGCACCAAAATAGACATGTAGACCAATGGTACAAAATAGAAGACACAGAGACAAACCCACATAAATGCAGTCATCTCATACTAGGCAAAGGCACTGAGAACATACATTGGCGAAAAGATAGACTGCTCAACAAATGCTGCTGGGAAAATTGCAAAGCCATATGCAGCAATATGAAAATAAACCACTATCTTTCACCATGAACAAAACTCAACTCAAAGTGGATCAAGAACCTAGAAATTAGACCAGACCCTGCACCTAATAGAAGAAAAAGTAGGCCCAAATCTTCATCATGTCAGATTAGGTCCTGACTTCCTTAACCAGATTCCTAAAGTACAATAAATAAAATCAAGAATTAATAAATGGGATGGATTAAAAAAAAGCTTATCTTAGCAAAGGAAACAATAATGTGAGGAGAGTATCCACAGAGTGGGACAATATCTTTACTACATGTATATCAGATAGAGCACTAATATCCAGGATATATAAAGAACTCAAAAAATACCAAAAATAACCCCCAAGTAACTCAAATAATAAATGGACTAAGGAACTGAGCAGACACTCTCAGACGAAGATATACAATCAATCAACAATATATAAAAAAATGTTCAACTTCTCTAGTAATTAAAGAGATGCAAATCAAAACTAAGATTTCATCTTACTCTAGTCAGAATGGCAATGATCAAGAATACAAGCAATAATAAGTGTTGGCAAGGATGTGAAGAAAAAGGTACACTCATACACTGCTCATGGCACTGCAAATTTGGGCAACCACTCTGGAAAGCTGTATGAAGATTCCTTAGAAAACTTGGTGTGGAACCACCATTTGACCCAGCTAACCCACTCCTCATTCTATACCCAAAGGACTTAAAATCAGCATACTATAGTGACACAGCCACACCAATGTTCACAGCAGCTCACTTCTCAATAGTTAAACTGTGGACCACCCTAGATGCCCTTCAAGAGATGAATGGATAAAGAAACTGTGTTGTATATGCACAATGGAATATTACTCAACATTAAGAGAGAATAAAATTATGGCATTTGCAGGAAAAGGATGGAGCTGGAGAATATCATGCTAAGCAAAGTAAACCAATCCCAAAGAACCAAAGGACGAATGTTCTCGACGCTTATCCATAATGGGGGAGCACATGGGGAGAAGGGAGGAACTTTGATTAGGCAAAGGAGAAGAAGGGGAGGTGGCATGGGGGCAGGAACAATGAAGGAATGAGATGAACATCATTACCCTAGGTACATATATGACTGCACATGCGATGCAACTCTACATCATGTACAACCAGAGAAATGAAAAGCTGTGCTCCATTTGAGTACAATGAATCAAAATGCATTCTGCTATCATGTATAACTAATTAGAATTTTAAAAAATTGCTTTGTTTAATCCATTCTGATTTGTCTTTTAATTTGTTTCATCACATGGTTATATTTAAAGGGATTATTGATACAGTTGAATTGATATGTACCCTACCTGCTTTCCTATGGGTATTGCATTTTTCTCTTTCATTAACAATTTCATTTTTCTCCTAAGTTTATAAATTATACTTCCATTAAAAACTTATTTCAGTGAGTTTCGTAGACTTTCTACTATACATTTTAAGTAACCTAAATCCATTTTCAGATAATACCACAGTGCTATTGATGTCATGCTGTTTCATGTATCTTATAATAAGGTGTTTCTAATTCTTCTCTTTCCTACTTTTTACATTTTTACATTTGTGATACTTCCTTTACATCTTTAGCATCTTTATTTTCTTCTCTTGCATTTCCTGTAGTCAGAATATAGAGACTTCTAAAACTAAAAAAGACAAATATATATGATACAAATTAATATTCTAAATTCATAGCAAGAATATGAATAGTTTAAGGTGTTTTCACTGTTGTTTGTTTTTCTTTGTGGTCCTAGGGATGGAATCTAGGGCCTTGTGCATTTCCAGGTTTTGTATGTTGTTTAATCCCAGTCAAGACTCCATCACACTTAAGAGCTGAAGGAATGTCTACATTGTCTCTAAGGGCCCACACCTATCCTCAGGATATTTGTTATTGAGCGGACTTTGTACCTGTACTTAGGGGACCAAAAGGCTTTCCAATATGGCACTGCTGAGTCCCACTGAGTTTTGCATGTGCTACCAGACTGAAAAAATCTACCTCTGTCTCTGTAGCAAATACACACTTAGAAGGACCAGAAAGTAGAATACACATTTGAATGTGTGAAAATGTGTGATGCAAGGACCTTTTTGACAAATGCCCTGTATTTCAGCAAAGATGCTAATAGAGCATAAGACAGAGATCTGGCCTAACACACCACAGTGAAAGTCGCACCTTCCCAGACACCTGCTTCATCTCTACTCATTTTCATTTTTGAAATTAAATTTTCCTGATCACCAGGAAGTGTCCCTGACTTCCTGTGCTACACCTACAACTGAATCACTCTCCTGTTTCTTTTCTCTTTTTTTCCCATCACTCTCCCCTTTCTCCCACACAGAATTGAGAAATGTAAATGTAAGAGGAATTATGCTGCAAGCTTGTTCTTCATAAAAGAACAGCTTTTAATTAAGTTAGAAAAAAATACCGCCACAGGCAACACTTAAACTGACAAGGCATGCGTTCTGTTAATCTTTGCAGAGAGGCACTGTACACAGCACTTAATTTAATTAGGTTGAGAAAAGGCCTGCTCAGTCCTAGGGGGTTTACCAATGTCCTTTTAAATTGAGGACACAGCATTTATATAAAGTCATTTTAATATCAGGCAATACATTTCTAAACAGTAATTTAAAAATATTACATGCTATTATTAAATGATACCTTGTTTCAACTTCTTACTAGGTGAGACAACTTTCATTTCAGAGAGAAATTTCATCCACCAACAGGCCTTCTGCTCCTCTCCAGTAATTTATTGACTTTGAAAGTTTTAAATAATTAGGATTAAGTTCCCTGGAAAACAACTGCACTGGGGAAATACATGTCAAACCTATATTACAATGGATAATGTATTTGAATTTTGTTTCACTTCTGGGCCATGGTAGTGAGTGATAACAAATAACTTTTATATTAAAAATTATATTACAGTTGAGAAGTAGGTTATTTTCTGAGGTCAGGCCTAGCCCTGTAGATACACAAAGAAAAACTTCAGGATATTTTAGTCGTCATTTTTTTTAATTTCAAATATTTCTTTCCAACCCTTTAAAATCATTGTTGACTATATCCATCCCTTTTGACTATCACAGGAAGCTATATGTTGTCAGTCTGTGATACTCATAAGTTGTAACAGAAAATCATTTAATGAACATACAGAACAGCCAAATATAAGCAACTATAGTTCAATTAGCAACTAATAAATGTTCCATTTCATGCAGGTTTTATACTTGGCTGTTTTATTTTTTTCCCCCACCTAGAATTTCTTTGTGGTGCCACAAAGGAATATTCTAAATCAAAACGAAGATGCAATTTTAATTCCTTTGACTTCATTTATTTATTTATTCATAAGAACAACTGAGTGTGTTGGAGACAGTAAACACACCTAGGTGATAATGATGTCCTTTAACACTAATCAAACCCTGTCCCTGATAACATAAAGCTTAGAATCTAACAGTCCTGTGAATCATTTCTATCTCTGGTTTCACAGGTGATTAGAGCAGCTTTCATACAATAAAGGAACACTGAGTAAGGAGTTGATTACATATAAGTTTCTCCCTTTTTTTTTTGCTTATCTATCAGACAAACTTTTTTTTTAAATTATGAGGATAATATATTGATGATATTAATCCACAACAACTTCATATTCAGTCGTAGCTAGAAAGCATCTAATTTTTAGTTATGGTCTGAAAACCCAAGCAGAGCTCAAATTTTAAATTACTGTTTGGGGACTAACTAAAGAATCCATTTCCTGTCAGAATGTTTCTTGGCATTCATTTGCATGGTAGCTTACATGATTGGTGCAAATTTATCCCAGAATTTTTTTAAAGAAGAATACATGATGCTGAGCATAGAGTCAAGACCAAAGGAAGTGTCAATTAATGCTGAATATCTTAAGTACCTGGGAGATCACACATTAGGGTTAGGATCATAAATTTCAAAAACATGTTGGTGGACCTGGATTTGAATCGTTCTTTTACTCAGCAGGTGAATTATTTTTGTTTCTCAGTTACCTCTCAACTTTCAGATTCTTTGTGTTTAAAATAATAAGATCAAATTTTTGCTGGAAGGGTTAAATCTTAAAGCAATCTTAAAATATTTATTACTCTGCAAGCATAAATAAATGTTAGATATTATTGTATTTGGTGGAAGCAAACAAGTCTTCATAATTGTTTTGCATTCCTTGGTGATTTAGATGAACTACTTTTGCCAATTAACAATAAATCTGAGTCAAATGATTTTAAAATGAGAAGAGATGCATCATCTCAACTAAAATGAATACAGAAGTAGAATATTTGAGAAGTTCTTATTACAGAATTAGTAACATCATCAATGACGTTCTCTCCATGATTTTTGTTCTGCCATGTACAGAACTGGTTTCTTTCTTTGGACTTGTGGTCAGGGATGACTGTCACAGCTCTGCTCTTCTATTGTCACTGGACATTGTCCAATGGCCAAAGGTGGGAAAGAGAGTGCCAAGAAGTGTAGAGGGTCTGAGATTTGGCACCACTTGCAGGCTAGCGAATTAGCCTGCCACAGTCTCATAGATGCTGACAGAACAGATGAAACCCCTGAGTAAGTTAGAGAGAGATGGACTATTTCTCAGAACAAAACCAATAGCCACAGTATCATCATGTTTAAACTATTTCCCCAAGCTACAATACCCACAGAGAAACATGAGGAAGACCATGGATTCTGGGTGGGCTACTTTAGAGGAAAGGAATACTGATATTAAGCTGTTATAACCCTTTATTACTGAATTTAAGAAAACCCACCTGACTCTTGTGCTGGAGGGAGATATTTGTTATTCTGAATAGTACACAAACCTGCCCCATGCTCCCAAACTCTGTCTTTGAAGACTCTTCATCACATACACTGCTAAAAAGATAGTCTGAAATCAATAAAAGTCAGAAACACAAGAACCCCCATGCAAAAGGCATACAACATCTTCATGCCACTTCTTAAATAGAAAAGAAAATCATCTTTCTCAAAAGTTTCCTAAACTCTTGGCTTCATTCAATATATTACAATTTCTTTTGCATTCATAGTTCTAACGCCAGATCATGACTGGCTTTTACCAACCAAGACTTAACTCCTACAAGTAAGGAGTAGCCCCATTTCTCCTGAAGCACATGGCTGTACCACATCTGGGGGAAAAATCAAGTTTTTCTTAAAAAAAAGGAAAAACAGAATTATTAGATAGGTAACCAACCAATAAGGTCAGCAATACCCAGCACACTGTGTGTATGAGAATATATACTCACATATGGACAAGTTGTCCTTTATACAAAAGAAAAAAAAAACAGATGTAAGTATAACTGCATTCTTGAAATTGCAATAGACAAAAAAATTGATTTTATTTTATTTAGGGTCTTGACATATATGTAGATAAGAGTGGTTATCTATGAGTAATGGCATCTTTTCTTATTGTATCTGAATTCTCTCTTTTTCATCATTGTTTTTCAGAATCACATATTTCTATTAATAGTCTGAGGAACTTATTACATATAAACTACCATATATAAAACTACTCTGGGTCACATGCTACCTTCCTAAAATATTTTAGTGCCTTATCCATCTTCTCAAGTGTCTTATGACAAGATCCAAAGGGCAGTACCTTAGATTAGTCTGTATCTCAATGTTGATGCCAAATTAGGAAACTCACAAGCTCTACAATTTTATTTATGTCATAACATTGTATTATCTGCAAATAAAAGATGCTTTGTAAAGTGTAATATGTCTGTTATTGTAGAATATATTGAACACATTGTCTTGGCTATTCCATATGGATAAAATAAATAATTGTTCCAAGGATATAATCAGTTGGAAGCCACATACAGCCTAGAAAATTACACTGTTTAAAAGTTGTGCAAATATTCAACAGAACATATGAAGTTCAGGAACCCTTTTGATATTTTTCTCTATGAGCTTATAAAGAAACCATTCAGAAGCCATTTGGATTTTAGGAATATTGCTTTAAGATTATAGAGACTCTTGAAAATGGTTTAAACTATAGCTCAATGTCAAATTTCTGCTAGGAGAATGACAGGCCTATGCTGATTCTTTACTAATGTGTATTCTTACAATGTACATAATTATTCATTCAATAAATATACAATGAGCATTCATTAATTCTTGTGGGTACAAAAATGAATGATATAGTTTCTGACCTCAAAGGCTTTCACAAAGAAAACTGCAGTTAAATATAATTATTTCAGTAATAAAAGTATGCCAGATGCAAGAAAGAATGAGACTTAGCTGTTTGATGGTGAAAGAACATTCCTGAAATGTGCTTCTATCCTACAAGTGATATAGAAAAATGAAGAAGAATCTTCTAGAATCAAACAACATGGATAAAAGCATGGAAAATATAGTGGAGACCTCATTACTTAGATACTGCTATGGCAGTGCCTGAAATTTCAGAAAAAAGGAAACAAATTTTGCTTTCAAGAAAAGTATAAAATCACAACTTCAAAGGCAGAAAAGTAGGCAAGGTGTACTAGGAAAACTGAATGACTCCCAAGGAAATCTGTTGATATTTTATTTTAAATTATTGGCATACATAAAAGAAAGAATTTAGCCTACCCTGAAAATGTAGGGTAAAGAAGAAGAAAGGAAGTAAATTGACAGAACAACACTCAGCTGAGTGATCAGTTCACCGATAGACTGTAAGAAACTTGATCACTTTGAAAACTGGCTGACAATGTTATATCACTGAGCCCTCAATTCTCTTCACTCCCCCACCCCTTGCTTAATTTCATTTGTTAATCTTATGACTTATATGTGGAGTACCAATAAATATCAATTTGTTTAAAATGAGAGAATACACGAATCCTGCAAACTTGGGTTTACCGTTATACGTGACATATCATGTATAGATCTCTGGTCTTTGTGTCAAATATATTACCTCCATGAAAATATTACACTGCTATTTTTACTTAAATACCTTTATTTTAATAAAGACACCTAGTCTCTATTCCACTGTGCCACCAACATTCCATTACTCATCAATTAATAGTGACATTAATTTTTGTATAGTTTGTATAGAGTAAGTTTATATAAATGTAATAGTTTATACAAACATGGTAATAGCCTATATATTTATATATACTTATGTAGTTATATGTAAAATTGTTTTTTTCTAACATGCAAAATATAACATAATATAGCATACATTTTCATATCAATAAGGTCATATGTGGGTTCATTTGTATAAAGAATTTCCAACAGTATTATAAGAGAATGGAAGAGTTAACTTAGAAGCAAAACAAGACAAAGTAGTATTGAGAGTTCATTTAAGTATGAAATCATAAATACAAGGTTTATCACCTTCAGTTTTGTAATTTTTTTTTAGCTATTATGAAAAAATATCATCTCCTGTGATCAGCTACCAGAAAACACAACTAATCTTGTATGCGCGCGCGCGCGCACACACACACACACACACACACACACACACCCTGGGATCCACCTGAGTTTGTGCTTTTCAAACTGAATTCCTAAGATCTAGTCAGGAGCAGGAGTAACTGAGCTTTTTCAAAGGAATACTCATGAAGGACCATGAAATCTAGACTACTCCAAAAGGAGTAGGATCAGAGGAAAAAGCTAATGTAGCTAAAAAGTGTGTTGGATGGTGAAGCCACAGGAGGCAGACTGTCAATGAACCAGAGATCTCAGTATGAACTGTGGTAATGGAAAGAGCTTGAACGAGTGAGCTGTAAGGATGGGATGCTGCTGATGGAAGTGGCTGCTTGCATCTAAGATGCCCCAAAAGGTCTGGATGAGAATAGCAGCAGGAATATACTGAAGTCAATAAAAAATATGAGGATAGTGGTAGTGCAGATATGTAATGCCCAATATATTTTTTTAAGGTAATGTATTGCCAAAATCAGGTTTCTATGCTCAAAGGACTAAGGGACAGAATACTTACCACAGTAAATTCAGCAGATTAGTAACTACTTCCCTATGATATCTTCAAGGAAAACCCAATAACTTTATTTTGATAATGATAAGAATGTGGCTATTTTTACTATGTTTAAACACCAGTGAGAACTTCACTAAGTCTTGGCCACCACAAAATCAGCTTCCAGGGCAAGAATTTGGGAAACACAGATGACCAATAGGGAAAAGTGATAGGAAATGGAGAGAAATAGAAAAGATGTGTTTCTGAGAAATTTAATGGTTTAGGTTCCCAGTATTAAATCCTAAAAGGACAGCATTCTCACTGAATGATGGAAGACTGGGTCATTTATCCAGAACTTCCATCTTCCATTATTAAGGACTGTCTCCAGGGTGGATAACTCTTACCACCACACATACGAACATTTCTAGGCTACCTAAGTACAGAGAAATGAGGTCCCGAAAAGTTTGAGAAAACCCTGAGGCAGGAAAAGTAACAGTCAAAAACTTAAAAAGATGCCAACTTTCTGGGTACCAGAGATTCAGGTGAACTGTGGTAATGGAAAGAGCTTGAACAAGTGAGCTGTAAGGATGAGCCTGAGAGGATGTGCTGCACATTATCCCTTGCATTGTTCAGTTTACTCCTGCCTCACATGAAATCCCATCTATTGTATTTGCTCAGTATTTTGGCCAGCCAAAATATATTAAAAAAATAAAACTTAAATCAAAGGGTTAGTGAATTGATTACATTTCTGAGAGCTGCAGCTCACCCTATGAGCACAACTAGATGGGATATAAATTGCTCCCACCCTTACACAGTGTATCTACTGGTCTAGATTAACTTACCAAAAGGGTGAACAAAACTTTTGCTCAAGGGGTCAAAGTCCTTAATCACATACACTCATTAGGCCATGATTTGTGCAAAAAAACACAGAATGCTATTACTAGGAATGGAGATAGGAAGAGGAACCTTAGTCGACCGAGTTACAACAGAATCAACCTTCTTAAGAGGGACTCCATGATGAGGGGCCACTATTTACCTTCCATTTCAGACATCATGGATACTCTGTTCACAAACCTACAATGTGAACAGGTGCTGAAGTCAGAGACTGACTGGGTTTTACGGGAAAAGTCAGTTTATCTACCTGGTTGCTTAGTGTATTATGTGCGGCAGATGTTTTCTTTGAGATAAAAAACAAAGATGACACCTTGAACACAATCTGAGAGTTCATCCATATTCTTCTAGGCTCCTTCCAGCCTGCTGTGAACAACCAAGTCATCCACCACTGCCTATTATTCCCAGTTCATTCTTACCACTGTGCCTAAATCTCTTATAACTTGGTGGATATATGACAGTTCCACACCTGTGATGGATAGCTCTGCTTGCAATGTCATGTCAATTGATGGCACGTGCTCAGGTTTATAGTTTTACTCTTCCCAGGAGCATACCATGAGCTGCTTTTTAAGCAGTGTTTATCTGACTCAAAATTCATGGTTTTGGGTTGAGGTTGTAGCTCAGAGGTAGGATGCTTGCCTCACACATGTCCTCAGCACCACATAAGAAGTAAATAAATAAATAAATAAATATATTGTGTCCATCTACAACTAAAAAATATTTTAAAGAAATATATATGGTTTTACACTAGGACCATATGGGTAAGTGCTATTGAACTCCTATTTAAACTTGATAGACTCCACACAGTTTATCATCCATGGAAACCTACAGTACCATTGAATCTATTGGGTCATACAGCCCAAATAGAGGGGTAGCTTGCTTGCATTGCTACTTAAAAATGCTGCAGAACCCTCCCTTCCTTGAATGTGTGTTAATCAGATTTCTATCACTATGACAAAATATCTAAGAAAAACAACGTAAAGGAGAAAAGATTTATTTTGGCTCACAGTTTCAGAGGTTTTAGTCCATATTTGACTGGCTCCATTGCTGCGGGCCTCTGTTAAGGCAGAATCTAATGGCAGGAAGGGCTTGGTGGAGCAGAGTTGCAAGGATCCACCATCTTCAACCACTGCCACCCTCCAATAGTTCATTCACCTCTGAATCCATCAATGGATTAATCCAAAGATGAGATTAAAATCTCATGATCAAATTACTTCCTCAAAGCCCCATCTCTGAACACTGCTACACTGGGGACCCAAGACTGCAATCCTTGAGCCTTTGGAGGACATTCACTCATTAAGTAGTCAAAAGCATTACTGGTAAATGTGGTATATAAATGAATTAATGATTGATTAAATAGCCACTACTACCCATGTATCCTTTGAAGTCTTTGAAAATGACACTGATCCCTGCCATTCTAATGTGAATGCACTGTTGCCTGGATTTAGTACTTCCTAAGAGCTTCCACATTTAGTGATTGCTAGGACTGCTATGAATATCCAACCTGATTATGTGTTCAGAGATAAGAGGGCTAGACTTGGCCCTTACTTTATTTATTACTTAGCCTGTTTGCCTCCACCCTAAGAACAGGCCCATCAATGGTAGTGTTTACGCCACATACAACCCAAAGTAGCTTGGTGTTACTTTAATAAATAGATACAGGCAGGTTCATTTGAAAATGATTATATTTGGTAATATTGACTGTCAATTCTTACAACCATGTTGCAGGGATTCTTTCTGAACAGGCTTCCATCTCCTTTGTTGAGTGATGGGCTCTAAGTCTGAGTGCATTTCCTTGCTTGAGTTATACTGAGATCTGATACAGCTATTGAGAAGGTGAAGAGAATTATGTAGCTCTGGAGGAGCAAAGCATCATCCCCTGAGAAACCTCAATCCAATGAAATCTACAGGTGCTCACTAAGTAATAAGCTGCTATTTTCTCTAGGAAGAAAGAAGGGACAACTTTAATATGTAAAAATAAATGCTTAATCAGAGAAGAAATCTGAAAGGGAATAAGATATAATTTTTCTTTATCAGTTTAGCTGAACTTCTGATTATTTCAAGTTTCAGCAATAAGAGAGGGGAGACTTTTCCACATTGGAAAGTAACATTGCTCTATATATTAAATTTTAAATATATATTTTAACCATAGAGTGACACTAAAAACTAATCTGGAGAAGTAGCACTACAAGACCAAGAAAACATAGTCAAATACATTTTAAAAACAAACAGAAATATAGACTTCAATAGGGAAATGTCTCTAAGAATTCATATTGTTGAATAAAATAAATAAGCAATGAAAAAATAAGTATTCTCTAAAATATATATGCACACACATATATATTCATATATATACTTTGTGTGCATGTATCTATCTCTATGTACACATATTTATGTATACATATATATATATATATATATATATTATGTATATGTGTATACTTATACATGAAACCTAAACAGAATCTCTTAAGTGATAACAAATAAGTCTTTCATTTAGAATATCTGATAAAACAATGCCAGAATTCAGCAAAAAATGACTTTAGCATATTTACTTTTCTCAATATTTTGATTAAATACTTTAGTGTATTATTATCTTAAGAATTCTTAAGAACTATGTAATGTTTTGAATGACCAACAATAAAAAAAAAGAATTCTTAGTATAACAGATGCTAAAGCCAATGATCAGTGATATTAGAAGTTACAAGCAATATTAATAATACATATTATTTATTTTAAATGTATGCTTAAACATACAAGTAATAAATAGAGTCCATTTAACTAGACAGGTCTTAGAGAAATTCTTTGGTCAATACACTCATTCACTTTTTCTTACCATGCCATGTAAACCACACCCCCACTACCATTGCCCCAGTACCAATCCTGGTTTCCAGAAAATATTTTGTAACCACCAAGTCCTTTTCTTCTTAGCCCACTAAATCCTCAGCATAATACCATGATGTTTTTTAAAATACATTTTTAGTTTTTAGTGGACTTTATTTTATTTATATGCAATGCTGAGAATCAAACTCAGTGCCTCACATATGCTAGGCAAGCACTCTACCACTGAGTCACAACCCCAGCCCACACCATGACTTTTCTTATAAGCAACTAAATATCAGAAAGTAGAAGGTAAATACAACTTCATCAGCCACCAAGGAGAAGTAGATTTCTATATGACTTTAAGCTGTGGCCCAAGAGATCTGATCTTATCTAATACTGTTAAAAATAGGTTTTGGATAGAGGACTTGGAATCACATGCCAAATGCTAAATATATACCTGCCACCATTCCATCTTTAAGCTTTCTTTGCAAAGAAACTATATTTGAACACAAAATTTGAAGGCATGCCTGACTTACAGTTTTGCTTACTTGCTGGTAAAACAAATAACATGACTTGCTGTTTTCCCTAGAAACAGAAGAGAGAAGCAAGGATTATCTTGAACTTCTTATTAAATAACATAGTTCTGTATGATTACTAATACAATTACTCAATGACACGTTGGTAATGATTCATGTATACAGAGTTAAGGAAGTTTGTTTATTTTTTCCTTGAGAATCAAACCAAAGGCAGAAACTAAGAAGTTAATAAATTTCACTACATAAAAAACAAATATTTCCATAATAAAAAAAATCAGCTCATTAAAAATTACAGAACACATCCAAATCTTGATTTCCAAATAACATTCTTCAATTAAGGTACTGGAGCTCCTTGAGAAAATGGCTGATTCTAGTACAGGAACAAGACAGAGTAGAAGATGAGCATCCTGCTGTGCGAGAAGGAAAGGAAATACTCAAAAGTGGGAACAAATGACATAATGGCAAAAAGACAAGGGAGTCAACTGTAGGAGTTCCTAAAGGCTACAAAGGAATCATTGATCACTTTGATAGGAAACTGTTTCATTCGGTCATAACTCAGAGAATACAAAATATCGCTGGGTTCAACCTGACATAAATAACTGGTGAAATAATAAAGAAGGGTCCAAGATGGTACTCAGGTAGCATTGTGCCTATTCTTGCCCCTTGCTGGCTTGTAGTTCTCAAGTAATTGTCAAATGTACTTGGGATGCAATATCCTGGGATAGGGAAGAACTGCTTGCCCAGATCAGGAAAATGTGAAATCTTGAGTTAAGGGAGAACCTGCCTGGGTCAGTTCAGACTTTGTTCTTTTCTTTCCCGGAAGCAGGATGTCCTTCAAACTTTGCCTGGGAAATCATGTGACCCCTGAGCATCATAACCCAGGTTGGGTTTTTGGGGTCCCTTGGCTGTGGTGCAAGTGGAGAACACATAGCCGAGATTTCATCTGCTTCAGGTGGCTTTATTGAGCCTTGATGGACAAGCTTACAATGAATCCTAGACTTTTTTTGTTCCATGATGCTTATTCATAAATAAGAAATCTACTTCATGCAGTTAGTTGTTTATGAATCTGTTCTGTTTCACTGGACTCACACACATTTTAGCCAGTGCACAGTGATGTGCAAGATGGGAAAAAGGATAAATAAGTATTTCCCTTAGAATTATTTTATTATATAATTATTCCATAATTATATAATAAAATAATTATATAATAATAATTATGAAAGAAATGTAGAAAACAGAACACTACCATTAAAATTCCCCATGTAAGATGTTCTGGAGACAAGATATACTGATGAATACCAAAATTAGTAGGTAAAACTTTAGGAGAATCAGTACATTTGCATAACTTTGAAGTATCGTTTCCCCAAATATATTAATAACTATAGTTATTCTAACTTATGACCACAAAAATTTTTCAGATCCTTACCTCCAGATAAGCTTAATTCACCTCCCCTTTGATGTAGGCTGAACTTAATGATGCTTTTTGAAAAAATACATTGGTAAAAGGAGAAAATTATAAACTTTACAGTGAAGAAATCTAATATCAACTTCAACATCACCATTCTCAAACTATGTTGATATCAAATACTCTCTGGCATATTGTAATAAAAAGGGGTCTTAAAAGTTGAAAAATTTGGGTTTTAGTCTACCTTTAATATGAGGTAAGGTGGTGTGTTAGGGGACAATGGCAGTAGCCTGTATGAGAATTTATTCATCCTGAGTGAGAAACTCAGCCAATGAATCCATAAAATGAAAATAATATTATTTTACTGTTATCAGAGAATTTATATGAATAAGCATAGCTTTGGGTATTAGAGTGAACTAATAGTTAAACATTTTGTCTGCACTTCCTTTTCACAAAAACATTTATGTGAATTAAAAATTTTTCAGATCCTTACCTCCAGATAAACTTAATTCACCTCCCCTTTGATGTGGGCTGAACTTAATGATTCCTTTTGAAAAAATACACTGGTAAAAGGAGAAAATGATAAAATTACAGTTATAAATTTATAGGTGATGGGTATGTGTGTGTTGAAATTGATGAAATAATGGGCAGGAGAGAAGCAGAAATTAAACAAAACCAATTCTTCAGGATCCCCTAAACCCCACATGCACATATTTACAACATAAACAATCATCCAACAGCAAGCTATATTATGATATGGCCCTTTGTTTACATGTCTCAAGACATTGTACCTCAGAGTCCCCTCACTCATTACACTCAAAAACATACAGTATATAGTAATGACAATATATTTATAGGTTAAAGTAGATTTTATTTCTATTTATCCACTTAAATATTGACCTTCCAACCATGTGTCTTATGGAATCTTGGATATAGTTTGCATTCTGATAATGTGCTGCAGGTGGATCCGAGTTTTTCTTGAGGAGAATGTATTTCTTTTTCCACAAATTCTCCCTCTATTTAGAAGCCCCTTTGTTAATATCACTTCTTTTCCTTAAGCTAAACTTATCCTCCCTCTCTCTAGAAATAAATCTTTATGATCATATCTGTATATGTTATTAATACTCTAATTGGTTTTCCCAATGTGGAAAAATACTCATATTGTATTATAAAGAAGACTTTCCTTGAGGCTCAGTTTTAATATATGAGCCACATAATAATGCTTAATATTAGCCACTTGCCAAATGGAAAAATCCTAAAAATATATTAGAAAATTTGGTTAGGCAAACATGCTGATATTCAGACAAAGAGAGCTGATATTATAGGGAAGACAAATATTCCAAAAAATTTAAAAATCTAATCACTAATAATCCTACCAAAGAAAGCCTTTGAAGTCATTTATTGATAATTCTCTAATGAAACTTCTTTGCTACCTTCTTCCATTAATGTTCCATTAACAAAATAATGCCACAAAATACTTTAGATATTCATAATTTCAGGTATGGCAATTTTCCTAGGTGCCTATAATATATTCATTCTGCAATATTTCAGTCAGTAAAGAAAATGTCAATGTAATAGGGCTTTTTTGTTCTACTTAAATGGAATTTCTGCCTGCAAATATGCTTTAGGAAAGCACTAGAAATAAATTATCACAGTGCTACACACTGAGCTCAATGAACAGGTGTGCAGGAGCCCCACCCTAGGTGAAAACAACTAGAGAAAAATTGATAATTTCCTTATTTAACTGGTAATAGCAGATTTAAATTTCCAGCAGTTTTTGGTTCAGAAGAAATGAAGCATTGCTAGGAATGACTTAAGGAAACAGAGAATAAACTCTCTGTAGTGTTTTGGTTATACAGTTGTGGAAGCATAATATGTTAAAGTATCAATTTTTCTTTTGTTTTTGCTATAACCCCTTCTTTATTTCTCCAATAAGACGCACTCCTCTCGGAGAAGTTTGTATGCAGTAGCTCACTGAAGAGATTATTCTTGTCCAGGGTAGAGAGGGAGGGCAGAAAGAGAAGAAAATAAAGTGATAATGTGAGAAAAATGAGAATGATACTCAATTTTGAGGAAGGGAGGAAAGGTTTATAGAAACTGAGGTATCCTGCAGCCCATCAGGAATGGCTCTGAGGAAGTTTCAAGACCAACGAGGGAGACAAGTACATGGAAGTAAGCTCGATCTGTCCCCAGGGCTCTGACATCTTTGCAGATGCCCATACTAGATTATGGAATAATGGAAATTGCTGGATTGTGTGGGACCAAAGGGCTTAGAGAGTAACGATGTTACTGCTCAAGGCACTATGAAACAGCTTTTTTCCCCGTTTGTTAGTAATCACACTCGCCTCATGAATTCCTCTGTAATCCCAAGGATGCAAGTGTCTCTCTCCCACCGGATTAAGAATGAACTGTGGCATTATTTAAGCTACTGAGTTGGCAAGTAAAACTCATGATGTCGCCACATGATTTTATCATCATACATTGCTTCCAAGTTTTTCTTATTGTTTGTTATGGACTGAATCTTAGGTTCTGGCCAAAATTTGTATGTTGAAACCTCATCCCCAATATGATGATTTTTGAAGATCAGGCCTCTGGGAGGTGATTAGGTCCTGCGAGTGGAACCCACATGAATGGAATTAGCATCCTTGTAAAAGAGACCCACAGATCTCCCTCACACCTTCCAACATTGAGAATGTAGCCAGAGATAGGCCATCTATGAACCAGGAAGCCAGCCCTCTAAAAATTTAAGTTTCACACCACATACCCCCACCCTCTCTCTTTCTCTCTCTCTCTCTCTCACACACACACACACACACACACACACACACACACACACGTTTCCCCCCCTTCATGTTCCTGCACATGGTCTTGTGAAATTACTTCCCCTCACATCAGTGAAAGCTGACAATTAAAAAAAAAAAAAAAAGTGTTATTTTCTTTGCATTAGTGCTTCTCGTCCATTTTAAAATTAAGTCTACCAAGGACTCCCACCTTGTATTAGCATTCCTGGTTCTTTGAAACAATCATTTTTTGAAAAATGAGAAGTGGTGTTGCTGCTGTCAAGAAAAAAAGATCTCTCAGTAGAGGAAATTCCTGTTAAGAGAAAAATTGATGAGTTTTGTGCGGCTGTTAGGAAAGGGGATACCTGGCTTCCCTCAAGCAGAGATCTTTGAATTATATCCTTGATTTGGGAGTTTTCCAAGAGTTCATTGTGACTAAAAGGAGGCCTTGGAGGCCAGCTAATATTGTATCTATCTCTAGGAAAGTTCACTGGACCTCATAGCGACAGCTGCTCCACCTGCTGTTCCATATGGTTATTTTCCCAATTTCTCAAAACCCCTTTGCCTTCCAAGACACTGTGTGGAACTGGGTATGCTTGGAAACAGTGATTCCCACCTGGCTGTATTTGGGGACAGCCTGTGGAACTTCCTGGTCATCGTGAATGACCCTAATGACCAAGTTTTAGTGTATGATGGCCAGTCTGATCAGGATGCCTTGAAGAGAGAAGAGAACACAAGAAAGAGGAGACATTTCTTATCATATTGAGAAGTAAGGACCAAACCGGATTTTTACCATTTACACAGAAAAACAATGAAGAGAATAGCCACTGGACAGAAGCCAGAAGATAGTGTAACCTTATGTTCTTACACATCATTTTATGAGTCCTACTGCACTTGTGTGTATAGCCCTGGCCTTTCTAAAAACTCTTTTGAGATCTACAATGACAGGTTCTCTTTTACTCACATGTAAACCAACATATATAAAAAAAATATATAATATTTATATGAAATATATCTATATGATATCAACTTTATATATCATATACCTATTGTATATACACTGTAATATACACTTATATATTATAAATATTCAAAATTTGGAAAATTTTCTTAATTTATAAACAGAAGTTTCTTTCAAAGTCATGCCATGAAATAGGGGAACAGATAAATGGAATGATAACTAGAACAGAATTGAAGGAATGAGCTTCATTTCAAACTGGAATAAATTGGATTATATCATCTGACCAAATTTCATCCGTGTTAAAAAATATATCTTCAGTGAAGAGAGAAAAATAATGTTTTGAGTTGGGTACTTTTTGTTTTACAAAATTTCTGCTTAAAATATCTACTTTGAGCAAAGGACTAGACTCTCTCTGGATAATATCTATTGCTATGTACAAGATATACTTCTCTCATTTTTGTTTTAGTCACAGTTAGTGATTGATGCTTATATAATGGCTCTCATACTAATATTTTGTTTTATGAAGGCAAAACCAGATCCATCTTGCTTACTAAAGTGTTCTCAGAAATTCTATAGAGTAGTTGTAACTTTTTTTAAATGAATGAATAAGTGAATAAGGGAATTACAGAAGCAGAGTAAATATGAATTATAAAGGCTGGAAATTTGACAGCTAAAATACTTACTATCTCTGTTCAAAAATTTATGAACAATTAAAATTTATTACCCAAAATAAAAGAGAAAAACATACAATGAATTGTTACCAATAGTACAAAACAAATAAAAAAATAATTTATTAATCTTGGAAGAATTATTGGTAGATTTTTATAAGAGAAATGTTTTGCAAATTATTTCTTCACAGAATCAAAGATATAACTAATCACCAGCTATTATTATTTTATGATTGTTGGCAACTTATTTCTTCCCTACATATTTTACATGTCTTACACTGCAACACAGATAAAGTAATCACCATGCTGCTCTCTATCCTTTACCATTAGGTGAAGTGGCAATGACCACAGCAAGCTCTGAAGTCCAAGCTAAAGCAATGTATCAGTTTCCTTCCTCCTCCTTCTTCCTCCTCCTTTTTTTCTTTCTTTTTCTTTTGGTATCAGGGATTGAACCCAGGGGTGCCTAACCACTGAGCTACACCTCCAGTCATTTTATTATTATTATTATTATTATTATTATTATTATTATTATTATTTTAATTTTGAGACAGGTTTTAGTTCCTTGCTAAATTACTGACTTTTGAACTCACCATCCTTTTGTCTCACCTTCCTTGGGACTACAGGTTGGCCAACGAGTCAGTTTTCTAATGCTACTGTAACAGTTTGCCCACAATTAGTAACTTAACACAAAATAATCAACTTAAATTCTGAAGGCTGAAAATCTAAAATCAGCGTCACTGAGCTAAAGTCAAGGTAGCTGCTGGGCTGATCCCTTCTGTGTGTTTCAAGGGAGTATGTGTTTCCTTGCCTTTGCCAGACTATAGAGGCAAATTGCTCTTATTGGTTTGTGATCCTTTCTTCCAGGAATCATCTTCAAAGGTTTTTCTCAATCTCTAACCTCTGCTTCCATTCTTTCACATTGCCTTCTCTGACACTTTCCTCCAATAAAGATCCTGATAATTATATTGAGTTCATCTGAGTAAAGTAGGGTCTCATCTCAAAATCCTTAACTTAATCATATTTGCAAAACTCCTTTTGACATGTAAAGTAACATATTTCCAGGTGTCAGGGACTAGGATGGGCTCATCCTTGTAGGATGGGAATTATCTGACCTGTCCTAGCAGCCAGCAGCCTCAGTCCTTTGATGCTTTCATGGAGCAGAGCCACCCACTGATGTAAGAACACTCATCTTGTTACTACAGGCACTTACAAAAAGGCACAATTCTTTGTTCTTTGAATTTGGTAGCAGTATAGTGGTCACTTTGTTACATCAATGTAACCTATCCTAATACATAACTTTTGCAGTTTTGTATAACATGACATAGTATATTTAGAATTATTAATTTACTTAATTCATAAAATTGTTAATGAGTTTTTAACATACTAAAAGAAATTTATGTTATTTCTTAAAGCATAAACCATTATCCTATAATAATGCAACATTTACTCTGTGTTAATTTGTAACTTATTCTTTACTGTTTATTTTTAAATAATTTTTACTTATAATGAAACCTTTTTAAAAAAGAATAGAAAGTCACCTTAGAAATTAAATGTAAAGTGAGGCTGTGGTCCTGTGTAAGTGTCAGAAATGATGATCTTGACCCTTGGATTCCAGATGGATCATTAAAAAAAATCCTGCCATTTATTCTCTAATTTCATACTGTGCACTCCATCTGTTAGTACACTTGCTTTGGTGTGGGGCTGCTGGTCCAGCTTACTCTCCATTACTTCACAGATACAAAACTCAACTGACATATACACATATTATTTATAAAAGGTATGAGTTTATAATATATATTAGGAAAATTCAAGGGCAGAATATAATCAAGGAAAATAAGATGCTATATTAAAATCTAACCTACTTGGTCTAGTGAGCAAAAGAAAAAAATAAAAATTTGAAAAAAATTAAAAAGTTTAGCCAGACTAATCAGTCCTCATTTTTGGTGGCAAACATTGAGTGCTTATTTATTCATGCATTTCACACCTAAGTTAGAATTCAGATCAAGAGCATTTATGAATGTTTTCTTGAAAGCTCCTGAGTTTATAATAAAAAAAACTCTTAATAAGAATAAATATATTTAAAAGACACTGGAAATGATGTCCACAGTTACTAAGCTGGTTCCTAAGACCAACCAGAATTGGTGTATTACTCTATTTTAATGAGTCAACTCAGTGTTTCATTCAAAATTATGAATTATGGAACAAAATACTTATTTTGATCAATTAAATTTCCAAAAATATGTATGATCTTATTTTTACTGATAAGGACAAATATTAAGGTATAAAGGCAACATGTTTTTGTTCTAAGTAGTGAAGTCTACTACATATTTAATGGAAATTTATAGGAAGATCTTCCTGAATACATGTTCGACTATTGATCTTCACTAGAAATTGTACAGTTAAATCCATGATGTTCACTATGACAATGAATAAATCATAGGGTTAGAGACCAAGAGGGTGATACATTTATGTATGCTCTAAACTATTTATTACAGTGATAGCACAGGATTCTAGGTCCACATTATTGTTTGCTACATTAGGCAGACATGTGCAGAAATACAGATGGCATAAATTGGAGCATTTAGAATAAGAACATAAGTCAAAAGCAGAAAATGTATATTATTCTGCTCCCAATCTAGAATTCTTTTCTTTAAAAAAAAAAGACTACCCACAGACAGCATCTATAGGAGTGTAGTTTTTGCCATTTTCTTCTCTTCTCCTAAAACATCCCTCTATCAATGTCAGTCTTCAGCTCACACATTTAGTGAGTCATTTAAAGTGCAAAATCTATTTTATTGAAGAAGGGAGTCTTTAGGCATAAAATATGTTCGAAAGGGAAATCTTTTCTGTAAAATATAGCCAGACCAAGAGGGTGACTGGTAAAGTCGGGGTGAGGTCTTGGCTAGCCTTTGTCCAGCACTGGAATTCAGCAATGACGTTTATAACAGATGAGGGCTGGAAGGAGGACCATAGCAAGAATAGAGATGAAATGATGTTTGCCTAAGAACTGGCATACTGGCTCGGGTCCAAGGATTTCCATCTGAATTCCATGGTGCTATAAGAAGAGAAGGTCCTTCTCTTCGCCCTGGGATGCATAGCTTTGCATCTCAAGTGGATACATGCCCTAAGAGTTGATGAATGCTTGGGTTTGGTACCCAGAAAAAGCACAGCATGGAAGGGAATATCAGGAGGTAGCACTCTATGCACAAATATTAGTGATTTAATAGAGAAGACAACCTGTAGTGGTAGTATCAGAACACTTCCATGATTTTGTAAGCAGAGGTCATCACTTGGAACTAGAGTAAACACAGTGGATTCCAATGCTAGTGGAAAGACTCTCCACAAACCTAAAAGAGGTGTTTTTTTGTTTTGTTTTTTTTGGGATTTTTTCGCCCAAGGACTTCCAGAAATAAAAGGGTGTTTTAGGAGAGCTATTCATCAAAGATGAGCAGATTGAATAAAGAATTAATAGCATGTTATCCACCAATAAATGTAGGTTTGGGAATAGAAATTAAGCAGTGGAAAGACCAAATGGTCTTTATAAAGAATTTTTCATATTGTAGCTTGGAAAGATAATATCCAAAAGAAAATACAAAATGGACTTTGAATGACAATATCATTCTGTCAATAGAAGAGCAGAGGACTGAAAGCACTAACATTTAAAACTCAACAATGTATCTGATTTAAATAGAAAAATCTTCCAATTTTAAATCATAGGAAATTATAAGCAAGAAAACTACCAAAATTTTCTTTATTCCTAGGCAAATTTCAATCAAAGAAATGGGATTATAAGAGGAAACCCTAGCTGAAATTTGAGCATATAATGGAGGAAATAAAGGATTTGAGCACAAAAAAAGTTTCATTTTTTTTGAATTACAGCAGGGACTGATTTCTCTGCCAGAAATCCTGTGTTTTGAGCACTTTCCCAAATGCAGATCTGTTGGACTAACTGGACCATAATGAATCATTTCCCTCTGGATGGTCTAGAATTCAGGTGTACTGAGCAGTCATGGCTTGTATGTTAATGAATGGAAAAAGCCTTCATGTACTGTTATATACACAGTCAGAACTTGAGCCATGATATTATTTAGTCTAGTAAATTGTGAAGTCCAGAAATCTTGACTTGAAATTTTCATGTTCCCTGCTGACCACAAGCAGATTTTAAACATGTCATCACTGGGTTCTCTCTCCTGGAAACATACTGAGTTCCTGAATATAGCAGTTAGCTTCTATTCCCCCTGAGAGCTCCATCCCACTATTTTTTTTCCTTTCTTCTTTTTTTTCCCTGCAGTATTGGGGATTGAACCCCAGTCCTCAGTGCATGCTAGGTAAGCATTCTACTACTGAGTTATAACCCTAATCTTTCCAACCCACTTTTTGATAATAAAGTATAGTTTGAAAATAGTGTCCAAAATTTTTTTTAAAAAAAGTGATTTCTAATGCATCATCTTCTCTTTCACTTATAGTCAGAGTGACTTCTTGTATTTTCTCAGATAGCCCAGACCTAACATAGAAGTCTCCCAATTTCTACAAAGCCACTTATTAAACTACAATCCCTTTGTATCATTTCTGGAAAAAAAAATCTTTCAGCACTCTTTCACCAAGAAGGTTGTGATCAGAAGGGAGCAGAATATACAGTGTGTGCTGCTGAACTTTGGCAGGAAAAACAGACTGATGTTAGGAGACTGCAGCTCAGTCTCAACTCTGCACTCACAAGCAGCAGGATTCTTGGGCAAATCACTCAACCTCTTCACACCCCCATTTCCTTATTCAAGTTGGAATTTAAATACCAGCTATGCCCACTTCAAATTGCAACGTGCAAATGTGTTGCCTGTACCAGAAGATGTAAAGTGCCATAAAACTTCAGTTATGATAATTACAAGTCCATAATAATGTGTCCTTAAAAACATTCTGTAGGTCAGTTGCCTTTTCTTTATAACCCTCTCTCCAATATGTAGGATTTCTTCTGTCATGTTTGTTGGCCTGTGACTGGCAAGCTATTACAATGAGTAATTCCATTTTAGGAGAAGATAATAAAACGTGATATCGTAACTACCCACAGAGCCTCAAAAGTATTTATGTTTCCTCTAATAACCTGGTGTGATGCTGTTAATCTTGACAAAGGCTGCCTGGCAGGTGCTGGGGAGCTGAATCTTCATATTCTCTCACTGTTTGCTGACTCTTCCACAGGGAAGACTCCAAGCTATTAAAATGCAATGGCCCTGCTCTATTTTTAATTACATTTAGTTTATTAGAGGAACAATCAGATGCATATCAAATATTGAGAACTGACTTTCTTCTGTTCCTTCAATGAAGAACTGGAACATTTCATCATATACAAAATTGGTCTCAGGGAGCTAATTGTTCACCAAAAGAAGGTAAAACACAATTTAAAGGAGTAAAAGAAATGCATCACTCCCAGAGGGGATTCAATTTTCATTGATAATTTCTTTTCTGATCCAGTTAACCTTTTTCTTATAAAACCTCATCATAAACTGTATGTAAATAAGTAGGTACCTGTGGGATATGCATCAAGAAGGAAACTTGAAACTTTGTTCTTTCATACTAAGTAGAAAAACCATGAAATAAACCATAAATATGTAATATAGAGTATTTCCTTTATAAAAACTCTGCAGGTTCTAAGGTATCACTAAACATAATTCTTGGAGTTGTGAAGAAAATAGTCTGTGTTCCTAGGTTGACCAAATCAATCCACTTCCTTTCAATACACAGCATTACAAAAGCTGTAATTTCATGCATTATTATGTGCAAATAGAATTTAAGAGTGCCTTCTATTTTATGTATAAAAAGGTATATAGCATAGAAGAATAATATATTTTTCACATTTATCATAAAGTTGTTTTCCAATCCCATTTGTGAACTGAGTCTATATTTTGAGCAAATGGCCATTATCATTAATCACCAAAAGCTGCTGGAACATGGCAGGGTGTGAAATGTGGATTGTCCTTCTCTGTCCTTTTCTATTTTGAGAATGTGATTGTTATTGTTTTCAAATACCAGGGTAGGACTATTGTAACACTGAGTACTCCTATGCAAACAGGGAAAAATGGTTAAAAAATAAAAAACAATGAGTCAGGTAGGGGTGCTTGGTTTGAAAGAGTCAAGCATCAGATTGTGCTTTATTTTTGTTATTGTTAAATATTAAATGCTACTATGGTGAATATTTCAATTCCATTTCAATCTCCATAAATTCCTATTTGAAAAATAGTCAGTGGCACCCCAGAATTCATTGAGTTGCACTTGAAAAAATAAATCATTACTTATTAAGGATTAAATTCTATTTTGCAACTTAAAAAATTGAAAAAAGTTATTGAGTATGCTCATATTTTTAGTTTTTTCCATCTAATTTTTCTGAACTTTGTAGAAATGTGTTTGTTTACTTCATCTTCTTCCACTCTTTGAATATAAAATGATAACAAATGATAGGTAACTCAGGTAAGTAGACAAAAATATGCAAAAAATACATTTCCCATAAATTTTAAGAATTTGAAACCAAATAACAAATTAAGAACACTTTCAATGAATACAGACACACACACAGTATCTACTAAACTACAGTTGTGTTAGCCACAGAACTACAAAGAATTACTGAAGTTATACTAGTTTGAGTGAGATAGGTAGGAGAAAGCTAAGGCAAGGTTCACTGCAAAATTATATTTAACACAAGGTCTGAAAAGTAAGCAGAGCCTGCAGTGTGAAGGTGGAAGTTCAGCAATGGGTTCTAGAGACACATATTAGCCTGAGCCAAAGTCATGAGGAGATGAGGAACATAGAATACCGAGGAATGAAATAAGTCAGAATGTCCATAACTGGGTACTGGGTGGCATGGAGTAAAGCTGGAGAAGACAGAGGTGGCTCCATGGTTCACACAAGGCTCTGTAGGTCAACCTTAGCCTCTGAGATCCTGTAGGAATGATCTAAGTCCATTTAAGGACTTCAAGCCAAAGTTTGTTTTAAATTTTATAAGGTGCACTCTTTCTTCATTATAGGATACAGAGAAGACCAGAGTAGGTATATAGAATATTGTTAATGAACAACAGCTAAACTGCCCATTCTACAAATATCAAGTGGTAATTTCACAAGAATGTATGAGCTTTGATATTGTGGTAATTCCTGTCTTCTCCATCTATATAAAGTAATGGTGACTTATACAAGGATGCTCAGAGAAAACAGATAAGCACAGAGACTGGAAATAGATTAATGAAACTGCAAAGTAAGACTTAGTGGTTGTTTGGAAATGAGGGGAAGAAAACTGAGAAAGGTCAAGAATATTTCAGATTTTGAGCCAAGGGCCAAAAGGCCATTTGAAATGGAACACGAGCTAATTTAGAGAATTTAGTGTGGGTTAGCTTTGTGATTTAAACAAAAGAAAATAAGACATTTTCTGTCCCTTACAGAATTAAACATCTGCACCCAAATTATGCAAGCAAAATTAAGACAACACAAGAGATACATGCTATAATCCTGATTTTATGGATCATACAACTCTTAAGAAAGAACATCAGCAAGAGCTGCAAGTAGCCAGAAAAGAAACATTATGGAATAAAATGTACCGGATGAATCAGTAGGCTTTGGAATGATAGACTGAGTGAGCCACAGGTAGCTGTGCTTAATTGAAGTAGAAGATTCCTATGAAAGAGAAGGAATATAAAAATGAGCAGTCTTGTCAGACTTAGGTTGGTTCTGAATGCTAGGAACTGAGGCTTGGAATTACTATAATAGATATTGTGGAATTACTACACGAGGAAATTAGATGTTCCTTCTAGTAGTATTAAGTGATAGGCTGGAATAAGACCAGTGGGTCAGAATTAAGGCCGAGAATGTCAACAGTGGTCTGGGCAGGATTACAGGGATAAAATCTACACAGCTCTGGACCACAAAAGTATTAGTGAAAATAGACAAGAATATTAATTTTTAAAAATAAATTGTGCATTATTTCAAATAACCAGAATTAAAATAATGAGCATATATGTAAACACCACCCAGTTGTCAAATATTACCAGTTCTACTTGTCAACTACATTACATATGTGATAAAGGATCTCCATATCTATGTCAATTATCTGGTAGTGTAAATTTTTGCTGATCTAATAAACATTGAGTGGTTGCTAATTGCAGTTTTCATTTTCATTTCCATTGTTATAAAATTATAAGCCATGTTTTTCTTATTGGCCTTCCTCATTTAAAATTTTCAAATTTCAAAATATTGACAGGGAAGTAGTAGTGCTCAAGACTAGCATAGTCATCATAAGGACTGCTTGGGCAAAGGAAAACAGAAAATTTATTAATCGACATGAAATTTGACCAACATTCTTCATATTCAAATATGTAAAATGAAGATATGTACATGAAGTTTTGTAGCATTAAATTTGCTTATAACCATTTCTGAAACAAGGCAGTTTTGGGTATCTAACCTTCATATTTAGGCTAAAATATAAAATTTATATTATTAAATAAAAATATAAATGTGTCAGAATATAAAAGGAATTCCTATATACCTAGTGCTTACTATGTGTATGATTGCTTTTAAAATACATGTGTGTATGTGTACACACACACAAAACAACAATAGAGACCAAGCTCAAATGGATTTCCCCAAGATTTAAGGCATTTTCCTCTTTCTTCTGGTTATCTATTGAAGGAGTGAGTATTCATAAGTGGCATGAAAGTCATGCCTGTTCATTTTTAAACCATATCACTGACTGGTGTCAGAGAGTGACTGTAGAAGTATGTGAATTTTCAAATGTTTACTCCATCAAAGTTTCAAACCATTTAGAAAGGGAAAGAGCAGAACCTTGGCAAAGAACCCATAAAAATCAAAATTTTAATGAAACTTTAGAGGTGCCATCAATGTGGCTACAAATGAAATCTGATGAGGATGAAGAGAAGATTGAGGAAAGTGAATGACTGGAAACAAGAAGAGCAAAACTCTGTGAAGCAAATCAAATACAAGTCCCAGATGTGAGTAAACGACACAGGGCAATCAGTGTGGAAGGGCAGTGCACAGGAAACATCACAGCTTCCAGCACATATCCCATATCCTCCAATGCTGACACCCACTCCTGGCCAAAATAAAATGGCTCTTAGACCTGCTACTTCAATAACTATCCCTGAAGAGTGAGCACAGGCCTCCTCCAGAATCTGCTTATTCTTCTAAGAGTTGTGTCCAGCCACAGACAGTGAGATGTTGCTCTTCTAAGAGTTTGATTTTTAGACTCACTTTTCATTATGCTGGAAACAGAATTTTTATTGTAATTTCATGGGATAAATGTATAAAAATTAAAGGAATATCAATAAATGTCAATTGTTTAAAGTAAATATCACTTGCTTCAAGAGGGAGTTTTAGCAAGAGAATTAAAGATATTATTATTTCCCATTTATCAATATGGTAGCCTTGACAAATTTTTCTTAGTAACAATGATCATAAGTTATTAACTCAACAAATTCCTGGAAAAAGACACATTAGCTGGGCGTGGTGGCACACACCTGTAATCCCAGCACTTCAGGAAGCTGAGTCAGGAGGATAGCAAGTTCAAAGTCAGCCTCAGCAATTTAGTGTGGCCCTAAGCAACTTAGCAAGTCCCTGTCTCAAAATAAAAAAAATAAAAAATAAAAAAAGGAGCTGGGAATGTGGCTCAGTGGTTGGGCACCCTGGGTTTAATTCCTAGTATGATAATAATAACAACTACAACAATATAATTTTTTAATAAAGCAAAAAGAAAAAGAGTAAGGGAGGAGGGGCTGGGAAATAGAGATGTGTTTTCCTGAGGATCAATCATAACATCTTTTGACACAGCAATTCTACTCATAAGAACTTGTCTTAAGGGAAATAAAATCAACAAAGCAGGCAAAGCTTCTGGTATATGGATCCTAAAGCTTAAAGAAGAAATGCTGGGAAAAAACAAATCTCTAAACAAAAGAAATGTGATAAATAAGTTAATGTGCATCTACGTTATGGATACAGTCACTAAAATGAGATTTTTTAAAAATACTTAATAACATAGGAAAATACATATTAAGCAAAATTTCATCATACAAAACTCAATACTGGGTAAAATGTGAATTTTGTAAAATAAATAAATATTAAATATATGTGATAAATACCTTAAAAATTTTTTAAAATGAGAAATTCACTTGAGTGAATTCAGTTTCACAAGTGTTTAAATCCCCAGCGATTGCCTTGGAGACACATGTGATGCCGATATTTACCTGACTGCTGAACGGTAATATTTATGCTGAAAATGTTATGTAAATTATGCACATTTTTAGCAGTTTTGTCTTGAAATTTTTTTTTTCATTTCTTTGGTAAAATTGTTCTTTGCTGTTAAAGATTTAGCATATTCTATGCCTGGATGTTCTGTTTATTCTTCTAGCACGCATGTACATGTCATTATTTAAGCAGTTGCTTATAGAAAATCTGATCTGGAATTGAACACCAGATGAGGACATGCAGATGCGGACATTCAGATGCAGGATGACCAACTCATTCAGGGAATGAGACCAACTAAAGGAGCCTCAATAGGGTTCTAATGCTCTACGTATTCAGTTATATCTAAGACTTGACAACTCAATATATACTAGTGTTAGAGGTACTGTTTTGATTGTCTTGCATGGTTAGAGAATTGGGACACAATCATGTGTACAAAAGGAGTTTCACCTAAAGGGGAGTTTATTTATATGACATATATTATATTAGAATATGGACGATTCTAGCATAGAAAATTAGAATTTTGAAATGTATTATCCCTGAAGAAAATGGGTATAGTAAAACACCACGTCCCTGAATGTCCTCTTTCAGTACTCAAAAACCTTGCCCAGTTAAGGGAACAATGGCTCAGCCTGGGCCATAAAGTCCAGATACATAAGACATCGAAGGACACTGACTGGTAATCAGAGCAAGCTGTGTTTTCTGTAGAAATAGGCTTTCTTGCATGTGTACCAGCATAGTTGCTCCTTGAGATTCTGGTCATACAAGCAAACTAAGCCAGCCAATGTTGATGAGGTCACTGTTCCTGAAGCCTAACAAATAAAATACTCGGTGAGTGGGGACAAGTGCAGAACTGAGTGCACTGGATACATATCACTGATCCAGTTGTCCACCTTTGGATGAAACACCATGATTTAGAGAAAGAATGTTTGGCAAAGTATCTGAGAGATGGAGGTACTATCTGTCAGTCTGTCACCACTGAACTCTTTGTAGAGCAGTCACTGATCTCTTGTAAGCTTTCCCCAATAAAACATGTCTCCTAGGCTGTCTCTGAGAACTTTCTTTGGCCTTTTCAGAATCTAAACCACTAGCCTTTCACAATTGGGATGTGGACAAGATATGAAGATAAAGGACAGCCAATACAACGGGAATATGCTCACTTTTGGAGAGAGATTTCAGGTGTTTGGAAAGATATGGGAACAATGTCCTTAAAAGAAAAAAAGCAGAACTTTTGGGGGAAATGGCAAAATAAGAGCTAGGAAGAGAATTTACTGATCAGGGTTCCCTTTGTCAGAAGTCATAGACTTCCATCATAGTTAAATCTAAGAACCTCATACATTATTCTCCATGTTTTACTTTATAACATGCATTTCTGAACCTCAATAGACTTTTTGTGTGTCAAATAATGGCAGTGTTGTATGGAATAAAGCAAAGGCTCTGCCCTGCCTTTCAGCTGAGAAGACAAGGACTAATCCTCTTCCTTATTTCAAGTACAGTGATGGCAGCAGAAGCATCATATTACGGCATGAAACTTTAAGGTCACTGTTCAGGGTTCTGATATAACAAAGCAGCTAAAATAGCATATAAAATGTAATGAGATAAAGAAAATGTAATTAATCAGAACACTTTTCAAGTAGATTAAGTGTTTGAAAGGAATATTTTGACAAGTCACTAATACTGAGTGTAAAATCTTGCAAAAATGATGTTCCAGTTAACTTCAGGGATTTGTGATACAGAGGAGGGCATGTAAGGCTGAAGCAAGAGCCAAATTACTTGGACATTATGTACAGACCATCGTCTTCTGCAATAGCACTCAGTGTCTTCTCTACATACAGGGAAATATTTTGAAACCATCACCTGGCTCCAAGTCACTAGATTGTGCAATACTGTTCAATCCTGCGGCTTCCCCAAAGAGCCACCTTGCTCAGTCTGGCTCTGGGAACCCATGGTGAGCACCAAGGATGTAGTGGCTAGCACAGAGCCCACCTCCACAGGAGGGCCATCATCCCACATGGGTGAGATGAAATGAGAAAGAGACTGGAGCTGATAAAGGATAATGATCTCACTCCTGAGCATAAAACAAACTTGAAGGATCCTCAGGGAAAACTATGGGACCCTTGGAAAGAAACTAAAGTCAGGATCTCAAACACTGTAATTGCTGGCATTGAAAACTACTGCTTCACTTCCAAATAAATTCCATGAGTGCAGACATTCTTGGATTTTGATCACTGTTAGGCTCCTATATCTCAAATAGGACTTTGTAGATACTAGGTTTTGATGATTATTTTTGAAATACAGGAAGGTGACCTTGTTTTACACTCATGTGCCAGAAGAAATTTACATACGTGGGCTTAATATAAAAGTGAATAGGTACATATATATACAGATGCAAAATACACACATCTTACACAGAGAAGAAAATACATAATACAAGACAATATACTAAGATATCAACAGTGTTCATTGTTGGTTCAAGTTATTATAAGTGGATATATTTTCCTTTTTCCTGCTTTTCTGTGTTTGCCAATTATAACTTAATTAGAATTAATTAATGCTACTAGAAGATAGTTAAAAATTCATAGAAATATATCCTAATCAAAGGACTTAAATGTAAATACTTAATTAGACAGCAAGTCATAATCACAAATTTCTTATTTTAAAATCTCCCAATGTCACAACTATGTTCCACAAGCACAATTCTTTTATATGCACAACTACCAAGTCCCTTATCAGAAAGGAGCATTATAACAGGAAGAGATTTAAAACATGATAGAGAAAAAGAGCATTTATTATTTTTCCCTGCCCTGCAGAGTGGAAGTTACCTTTGTTTTTCCTATGTTCCAAATAACCAAATATACCATTAATAGACACATTCCTATTTTTAGCCTTTTTAATATTCTTCGCTCGGAATAATTGTATGATATCTGCTTCAAAATAAGCTTATCTTCCTAAATAGAATCTGGGCTATTTTTTTCTGTGATACTTTATTGGTTGATTTAAAATTTACCTAATTTTCTTTCTCCATAAATTCTTTCCTCATGTGCTGATCAAAGACCGTCTACAGGGAAGAACAAAGAGATCTAATGCAGATCGGCCATTTTAATGAAAAGGCCTTTTATTCCCTCGTCTGATTCTGCTTTGATATCTTTCACAAATGAGTTAAAGGGCAATAAAATGTCAAAAGAAAGGAGGACAAATATCTTGCTGGATTAATGGCTGTTTTACTTCCCTCTAGACATGCATCTTTTTTAGGAAGGTAGGGGGAGTGGGCTCACTGAGCAGCCCAGAGAAACTGAGCAAACATCACAGTTGCTTTCATGGGTCCTCATTACAAATTAGCAATTAAAATACTGAAAAAGGCACTTATCCCAGCAAATTCTGTGGCTCTTGATTCAGAATGCTTTAACTAGAAACACTTTCCAGAGACTTCTAAGTCTACTGCTCTAACCTTGACTTATGGAAGGTGCCAGGACTTTTCCCTAATACTAATGCAAGCTTAACTCACAACACCTCTCTAAGAATCATCATTTCAAATACAAAGTTAAAAGGAGACTCACTCGTATATCTATCAGTCTTAATTTCCTCCAGTAGAAGTCCATTTCTTTGTGCTTATCCATAATGCAAATGTACACCGATTGCCTGCTCTAAGGTACTGGATCTCTGGTGGTTGGTGAAGTAAGGTTCATGTTCTAGTATGATGTACGTTCTGGTAGGATAAACAGAAAGTAAACAAATAAACGATCAAGATAAATACAAACTGGAGTTGGGGTCCTGGAGGACGTGAAAAGGGTACTATGGCAGGGATGCAAAAGAGCAGCAGGGTCACAGTGGATCAGTTAAGGCTGCTCTAAGGAGAAGACCTCATTGATCTAGGATGGGGCAGGGGGAGTGTCCAGGAGGAAAGCATTGGTACTGTGAAAATTTAAGAAGGGACAAGTTATGATTTTGAATATTCCACAGTAAAAAAGACCCTAAGTATAATACATTAAATTTACCGACACACATGCATACGCAAACAAGAATGAGAATTGAGGGCAGGGGATGTGGCTCAAGCAGTAGCGCGCTCGCCTGGCATGTTTGCGGCCCGGGTTTGATCCTCAGCACCACATACAAAGATGTCGTGTCCGCCAAAAACTAAAAAATAAATATTAAAAAATTCTCTCTCTTCTCTCTCTTTAAAAAGGAATGAGAATTGAATGTTTATATGTCCTTTTTAGATTAGTCTGGAAAAATTCCTGTATATGTAATTTTTTTCCCACAATAAATAAATATGCTCCATTTTCTAAATCAATATCCTGATTCTGCCAGAAAAAAAGTTTACCTGTAAGTGTTCATTAATTCAATCAGTTCACTTTCCTATCAATTGTCTGAGAGAACTTTTAGGAGAGAGATTAGATGATAACTGGAGTATGATGGAATAAGTTAGGATCCCTTAGAGATTTATATCCACCTCCACCCTCAAGAAAGCTCCAGAAACAATGCCGATTCTTCCTTCCGTCTCCATAAAGGAGGTCCATCAGATCTTTCAAATCAGGACTGTATCATTTTGAAAACCTAATGTCCTAGAGTAGTTGTTTTCTACTTTTAATGTGCATAACAATATCCTGATATACCTCTAAGAGGTTGGAATCCTGGATACCACTCCTACAGATTTGAATTCTTGAGTTTAATGAAGTGTCCTGGCATTTAACTTCATAAAATATACATATTCTAAGAACCATAGTTAAGAAAAAAATGGCTCTCAAAATCTCTTCTCCTCAGCAGTATAGCCTGCATTTTGCCTAAGAGTTGATATCACATGTTGTTTGGCCTATACTTGAGGCTCATGGTTCAGTACCCTGAGTCCTACTCTGTCCAAAGCACTGTTGAGGCACACATGTCTTTGCATAGTTATATAGTTTGGATGGTGAATGCCCCTTTAAGCTCATGTATTAAAGAACTGGTCCCCAGGTGGGGTTATTGGGAGGTTTTGAAAACTTTAGGAGATGTGACCTTATAAAAGGTCCTTAGAGATATGTCCTAAAAGAAAGATTATGAGAACCAGTTTCTTGTTTTTCCTCTTTTCTGCTTCCTAAATGATAAGGCAAACAGATTTCCTCCATCACAAATTCTTGACATGAGTGTCTGTCCCAGGGCCAAAGGAATGAGGCCAATCAATCATGGGATAGAACTTCCAAAACTAAGAACCAAAGTGAATCTTCTGTCTTTATAAGTTGATTATCTCAAGTATTTTATTATTGTGACAGAAAGTTAACACATACATGTTAGAAAAACCCTCTTCCACTGGTTAAGAGTTTATGGTCTCTTTTCCTATAGTAAAGATAGTTCTAAACCAAGTATATAGATTAGCTAGAAGAGAATAAACTGGATTTTAGTTACATAAGCCTCCTGGACTGACTTGGGCCTTTCTAGTGAGTCTGACCCCAAACAGGCTATAACCCTACTCTTATCCCAGGGCATATAAAATATGAATCACAGCCAGGAATGCCAAATTATCTTTTAATTATGATAGAACTCATCTTTTCTTTTTGTCTTTCTTGTGTATTTTTACTTTTATTAATTTTTATGTTGTCATTCACATGTTGATACTTCATTTGACAGTATAATTTGTAAGGCTTGAAAGGTACATGGTCAATATGTCCTTTATATTCTACCATTTATACTATGATGAATCTAAGAAATCTCATCTCTTTTTTTAGATCCTATTGTAGTTGTTCCTTTATCAGTCAAGGTCAAATTATTTAGGATTCAGTCTAAATCCCTTTTCTCTTATTTCTATATCTTTCTCTGGATATCATACCCAATCCTATGATTATATGTACCATCAATATCTGATTATTTGAAGCTTTGTAATTCAGAATTAGGTATGAGTTCTATACCTGTATAGATAATCACCTTCTAGATGTCTGCGTATGAATAAAAGACTAGTATGTCCAAAAGTGAGTTTTGTCTTTCAAAACTGTTCTTTTCCCAATCTCTGCACTCAAGAGATCAAAGTTAAAATCTGAGTGTCATTATTTTTTCTTTACTTCTTATCTTCTACATCCCTCAGACCTAAACAGGAAAGGTGAAAACTATGTGTTTACAGCAAAGGAAATCTAATGTAGATAACTGGTTATACAGGTGATGGAAGAGCTGAAAAGCTAAACAGAAGTTGGTTAGGCAATCTCAAGATTAGTATCAGGTCCAGGGGTGGACACGGTATTACAAGAACCTGGAGGCTAGTGACATCTGGTAGAAGGTAGAAACAGCAAACCAGCAGGAGTGAGCTGGAGCCATGGGTAAAATGCTGCACCTGAAGAGATGCCCTTCCTTCTTTCACTCTCCAGCCAGTGCCTGTATTAATAGAAGTGAGCTACACAAGGAAGCAGTCTGAAATGCAAAACAGAAAAGGCGACAAGGAATGGCTCTTATAGCACAGCCTCCAGTACAAACAAATATTCTTAGTATCTATCCATCACCTTCATCCAAGTCATCTGCATTGTTCTTCAGTCTTCTAACCTTTCTCTGCCTAGGCCGTGCTCCAGAGAGCAGCCAGAGTAATCCTTTCCCAAATGTAAATCAGGCCTATTTCAAATGTAGTTGTCCACCTGGTTAATGCTCATTAATGACTGCCCATTGCACTTCAAGTGATAAACATAAAGTCTCACCTGTAAGGCTCTGCCTCATCAACCACCATCCAGCTGCTCTAACCCATTCTCGCCATTATTTAGCTTCTGGAATATACCAAGCTCTTCTCATCATTAAAGCCTTAGCAGTATTGCCTCTGCTGAGTTCTTGAATGGCTGCCTTCTATCCTTCAAAGTTGATGAAATGCTGCCACCTCAGACAGTGGGCACCTGCCACATTATCCCCTGTTACCTTCAGAACTCTTTTCTCCATTTCTACCTGTGTGTTTATTTGTTCCCATCCCCCCCCCCGCCCCGTTAAACTATAAGCACCACAATATAAACACCCATGCTATCTCTATTTCCATTAAATACTCAGAATTTAGCAGAAGGTTTGGTACATTATCATTGTTCAAAATATGATCATAGAGTAAACAAATTACTCCAGAGAGGACACTGAAAATGAGTGGGGAAATGTGTTAAGAAAAATAAAAACAAATATGAAATCAAAACATTTGCCCAGATTATTAGTATTTTTGTTTTTCTGAAAAATCATTGTTACAGAACATGGGAATTATATACTAAAGTATTTCATAAATACTACTGAAGGAGAAGTTTTCTAGTTTGTTTTAGAAATCCAGTGATTGCACATATCTTAAGTGATGCAACGAGTCACTTTTTTTTTTTTTAACTTCCTATAAAAGCAAGGTTTCTGAAGCTTGTTAAACTGTAGATTTTGATTCAGTAGATCTGGGGTAGAACCTGATATTCTGTACTTTTAATAAGTTTCCAGGTGATGCCCAAGCTGCTGGTCCAAGGAACACTTTTTTGAGTAGCAAGAGAGCCATCAAGCTGATGAATTAAATTTACACAAATGTTTTCCAATGTCCACACCTTTTAGCTTCTCTGCATTCTGAGCTAGAAAGGAGAAGAAACCACAAAATCAATACAGTGTAATGTTCAATTAGTCTAATCAGTCTCTTGGCCACATTTTGTTCATCTGAAATTATGGTCTCAACCTCTATTTGCTTTACACCAGCATTTCCTAACAGATTTTGTAGTTCAAATTTTATCATTAAACATTAACTAACTCATGTTTGAGGATTAACAAAGTACAAATCAATAAAGGTAACCTTCATTTGTGCAGTGCTTTACAGCTTACAAAGAGCTCTCAGGTACATTATTGTGTTTAATCCTCATAGCAGTCCAAGGTATAGCCAAAGCAACAATATTAACACAATACTATAGAAGAGGAAGTTTATATTCAGAAATATTAACTGTGGTAATAATCAGCAATATGTTTATTGCTTTAAGTTTGCAAGTCATTAATTAATGACTGTCATTTGTTAGTGACTGTCATTTATTATTGACTGTCCCCACCTGCTATACATGACATCTTATGTGTGCGGGGCTACAACATTCTCCTGAAAATATGAATATTTTTGTGTAGGTATACTGTTTTTCTTCTGGAAGCAGGTTTGAAGTCCCAAGATATTCAGAATCTGAAGAATCCTTGGCCTCAAATTTATAGAAAAGACCAAAATTCTCTTGTGCCATTGGGAAAGTGTGTTCTCTGAGTAGTGCATCTACTTGTCAGTGAAGAATGTGGTCTAAATTCAGGGCAGGGAAGGGGGATGGCAGATACAATGCCAGGAGCTCATCTGTAGTTGTATTAACCAGCTCTGCTTTATGACTGAAAACCTGGTATTTTATTCCCTCTCATATCATACACTCTTCAGTTGGTTTAGTTCTTGGAAAGGAGATAAGGTATAATTAATTAATTTATCATTTTTCAGAGAAAACCCAACACTAATTTTTTTTTTTTTTGGTACCAGGAATTGAACTCAGGGGTGCTTAAACACTGAGCACATCGCCAGCCCTTTTTTTATATTTTATGTAGAGACAGGCTCTTGCTGAGTTACCTAGGGCCTTGCTAAATTGCTGAGGCTGACTTTGAACTCAGCAATCCACCTGCCTCAGCCTATCAAGCCACTGGGGTTACAAGCATTTGCAACACATATTGTGTTGCATAATGCATGAAACCAAATTAGTGATGCAACTATTATTAATATTTCCAATATTAACAATTAATTGGTCCCTTGTTCATTTGTTAATTTGCATGACAATATAAGCAAGTGAGAAAATACAAAGTAAAGCGATATGACCCTTTTGGGGAGGTACCTAATTATTGAAGATATTAATTTTAGTTTAACTAAAAACAAATTTCTGAATATTATGTTTGGCTCTAACAGTTTAGGACACAGAAACTTGAATAAGTAAGTTGCACAAGTACATATACTCTTCCATTATAGCTTTGAGATCTCACTGTTAATAAAATATCTGTATTCCAATTTTTTAATTATTTTTTAAAATTCCCTTTAACTTATCAATTAGTTGCCAACAAACTTTACTGCTTAGTAGAATAATTTTTTGTATATGTCTGTGTTACTGGGGATTACACCCAGAGGTGCTTAACCACTGAGCCACATCCCCATCCCTTTTTTGCATTTTCTTTAGAGACAGGGTCTTGCCAAGTTGCTAAGTGCCTCACTAAGAGGCTGAGGCTGGCTTTAAACTCACCATCCTCCTACCCCAGCCTCCAAAGTTGCTGGGACTATAGGCGTAGGCCACTGTGCCCCACCACAATAATTCTTATCTATATTTGCATTAGTTTTCATCTTGAGTTAGAAAATTAAAAATGAAAACTAGCAATAAGAATTATAACCTAAGCTCTAGCCCAGAAATTTGCTGAACTTATAAGGTATTCTCTGACCTGAGGAATATCTGCTTTCCAGAAATATGAGCAATGGGATGATCTTGGGCTGTTAGCACTGATGAATGACTCTGGAAAAGTCATCAAATACCCACCATGACCAGAATGTTTTAACCTCACATTAGGATAAGAAATGTTCTACTAAAAATACTAAAATTTTGTAAGTTGGAAGAAATAATAACTTCTATGAAAGGGAGTCACATTCTTCTCCCCCAAAACATAGGAAAAATACCATAGTCACCACAATACACACACACAATGCTGTGTTTAAGTATAAAATATACACACTTAAAACAAAAATAGGTCAATATTTACTCCCTTACGTGTAGGTTAAGAACAAAGGAATTTATAAATGAGCCAAAAAGATTCATGAAAAGAGACATTTTGCACAGAGCTATTCAGGAACATGTAAGATATGTGCAGCACATTTATTTATTCTATCTTTTACTTATTTGAGGATGCCTACAGAGAAAAAATATAATGATTTTGTTAATAGTAGCACAAAATGCAGAATTTCAATACCTTGCCACATACAGTCTCAGTCAGTACCCAGAATTTAAAGGATCTTCTAAGTTTCTGATGTACTAAAGAGGTGTCCTGAAATTGAAGAGAGAGGAAAGAGAAATAATTCAGTATTATGTAATTATAATAATTATTACATTTTTCCAAAGCATGTCACAGAAGCACCTCATGATTTGTTTAATGAACATCCCATTTAGCTTTTTCATTTTAATCATTCAATAAACATATTTTAAGTGTTTACAGGATAAAGATAAATATGACACTATGCTGATCCCCGAGGGCACTCACATTTTAAGGTGGAAGTTGGACCTTATAGCAATCATTTACAATCTAAATAGTAAAAAGCAAAATAAATGTGTATATGAAGTATAATAGAATCCATCAGGGAGAGGTATGAGAGGGCCAGGGCATGGTAGAAAAACCAAAGGTATCAACATAAATACAACTGAGCAGGGGCAGTTCTCAGATGTTTAACTTCACTTTTCTGTCTTTCTATGGAATCACAAACTCTCACTCTGAGAAATTCAGATTACAAGATCCAGTGATCTGACCTAAATCTGGTGGTGGATGCAGTGTTTCCAGGGACACCTAATGCAGGACCTACGTGCCACACCTTCAGAGGGTGCTCATTGCAGGACTTTGATGACCATGACAATCCTCCTGGGTTATTTATATTTCAAATGTTACAAGTTACTGATTATCAAATGATGATTAGGCCAATGTCTGCAATAACTGACAGAAAAGGTAACAGAGTAATGAGAAGCAGAAAGAAGAGGGATGACTTAGGAAATGGAGCAGGCAAGCGTCAATGTCATGAAAGGCGTGAAGCAAGGTAACTTGCCGGCTTCTGTGCAAGCAGTTTCATTAAAATATGCCAGGTCTGGAAAACAGTGAGGAAATTGTGATTTTTCAGGTGCAGAGAGCATATTCTCAGGTCCTATAAAATAGTGTGAATGTGGTGGGCTTCAATAGAAAAATTCATTACTTTACACAGAAAACAAATGACAGGAAGAGTCAGGGAAAAAGCCTTTTGTATTCAAGGGGGAACAAAAGAAATGGAAAGAAAATAAAGGGAGAAATTTTCATTTCCCATGACTTACCTGTGTTTATTCAATGGAACATAATGTGGACATGAGAAATACTATAACCTCTCCATTTCTTTCTTTTCAGGATGAAAATCATGATATGTCACTTAAGATATGAATGTCAAAATGTAACCTTAAAATCCTATATTAAATCCAGAAAAAAATGGCTCTTATAAGAAATTAGCCATGAGGGAGAAAAGGAGTTTAAAACTTTAAAAAAAAAGAATATTAATTCAAGAAAATATTCAAGAAGATAGTGATTTTTGAATTTTCATGTTTTATAATATGAAAAATAATCACATTATTTAAGGCTGGATGAACATGTATTTGACCTTATTTTACAAAAAAATAAATAAATAAAAAGGAAATTTAAATGTATTGAGCACCTTCTCTTTCTGATGTTACTATGGGGAAAAGTTGAAAATCTTTACAAATTTAAATTTAGAAAAATGTTTGAAATATCAAAAAGTAGCCAGGACTTGAAAGTCCAAGATCTCTGAGAATGGGAAAGTATGATGAGAAGAATCTTGTATTTAGTGGTGATTTTTACCTCATCTCATAGCATATGCTGATTGGTAAGTGGCATAAGACCAAGAAGTGAAAAGGTTGAGTAGAGATTTATGGCTGAAAGCCTAAAAATCTGAAGTTTTCCACTCTCAAAGGGATGTAGAAGCCCAAATTTGGAGTTTGGAACTTTCAAAACAGCCCAGATTAGAGGCCAAGACACTTGAGCGGAGGGGAAGATTAGTGTGGTGAACCCCAAATTCTGCAGCTATTAATATGAGACAAGCTTTTCACATCTCGTTGAGTAAAGAACATGAAAATTGTAGTCAAGGGCCAACCAAGGAACAACATCCATGAAACATACTCTGGACTTTGAGTTAGAATCCTGAAAGGAAGAGAACATCAACTGGAACTCACATCATCTGTGTGATTTCTAGACACACATTCAGGGAAATTACTGCGCATGCCAGGAAACAGGAAAAAAGACCAAATCCAAGAGAAAAACAAACAATGGAACTCTTAATTCAGATATCAAATTTATCAGACATAGACTTTAAAATATTTGTGGTTAATACTTTTAATAAAATGGCTAAGGAGAATACACCATAAAATAGGAATCTAGAAAAGGTTCTAAGTTGAAATTTGAGAACTGAAAAAAATATATTATGGATATTAAGAACTCAGTAGATGAATTTAGTATCAGATTACACATAGTAGAAATGATTGTTACATCAACTGTTAAGAATACATTCTTTCCAAGGAAGTATAAAGCATTAAGAAAGAGGGAAAACAAAGCATTATGTGTCTCAAAAAAAAAGGTTAAAATTAAATTTGCTTTCTGACCATTTTGACACTGAATTAGAAAAATACAAAGGGAAAATCTCCAATTTGTCAGAAAGCAAGTAACAAACTTCTAAATAATAAAAGAGGAAATAAGAGATTATAATGGAAATAAAGTGTTTTGAATGGTATAACAACACAACATCAAAATCCATATTAAACTAAAGCAATATTTGGTGGTAAATGTATAGATGTGTAAATGAGAAATAAAATGCTGAAAATCTGAAACTTACTAACTAATCTCAAAAAGAAGAGCAAATTAAGCTGAGGGAAAAAAGTAGAAACTAATAAATCAGGCATTCATTAGAAAAATAACTTTCCAAAACTGCCCACATAAAAGATAAATTTTCTCAGACTTGTTAAGGAAATAAAATCCATAACTAGAAATCTTCTTCAATAGGATAATCTAGTTCAAGATAAAGCAAAGCATACACAAACATTTCCATAAATAGGAAAGGAGGGAGCCTACTGCAGTTCAGCTATTGAAGTCAGTTGAATACTTATCCTGAAAAACAGACATGAAGGTTACAAGAAAACTACATCCCAATCACTTTTATGAACATAGATATAGCATTTCTAAACAAAATTGCAGCAACTTAAGTATAGTGATACACAAAGGTGAGAATATATCAAAACATATTTCACAAATGTAAGATTAGTTTATCTATATAAAAATCAATCAATGAATAACACTAATAGAGAAAAACCGTATGATCATCCCAATGAATACGGAAAAAACATTTGATAAAATTGAATACCTGTTACAGAAAAAAAAATGAACTCTTGGTAAACTAGAAATAAAAGAGAGCATCTTTACACTGACAATGGACATCTATAAAATATATATGAAGCAAATATCCTATTTGATAAAGTATTAAAATCCTTCCCTCTGCCATGAGACAATGATTTCCTTGGCTTTTATTCAATATTCACTGTAAACTCTAGCCAGTGTAATAAGCCAACAGAGAAAAAAGAAAATGCAGGCTCAGAAAAAAATGATACAAAGTTATAAAACTCTGATCATGTGAAGATTTACAAATGACATGATTTTATACATAATTAACCTAAAAGAATGTACAAAAACTATTAAAATTGATGAGGGAATTTGGCAAGGTTTTATATAGGAATTCAACATTAAAATATTAACTTCAATTATATTTGGATATATCAGGAAAATGAAGCTTAACAAATGATACAATGTAGAATGGCAACAATAAAATCAAAGAATCAATGATAAACGTAAAGAGTGGTGTAAGTAATAGACACAATCTATAATCATTACTGTAAAATAAAAGATGAAATAAAAAGAGTAGACAAATTGTGAAAGGTATAATGTACATAGATTGGAAACTCAATGTTGTAATGATGTCAATTTTGCCCAAATGGATCAGTTATTTTCCAGTCACAGTAAGCAATTTTGGTGAAAACTGACATGTTGAATAAGTCAAATAACCAATCTGATATCAAAGATCAAAGCTAGATGATTATATAGTCGACTCTCAAGATATATTACATAACTAATTATTCAGACCAGGTGTTAATCACACAACTATAGACAGGCCAAAGGAATAGAATAGAGATTTCATAAGCAAACTGGCATCTATCTAGATGATCAATGTATTTCAAATGCTGTTGTACAATGGAAGATGAACAAGATGCTCTTTTCAACAAATTGTGCTGGGTCAGTGAAATACTCACACAGGGAAAATTATCATTTTTTATACTTCATATCATAAATAAATGAATTCCTGATAGACTTTTTATTTAAAAAAAAAGAAAAAGGAATTACAATGAAGTTTTTTGAACGTAACACAAGAGAAAATCTTATCCACCTTGAGATGCCCAAACTTATATTACACAGGACATAGACACAAAATCATTAAACATAAAAGAAAAATATTGACAAGTCAACTACATTGAATTTAAAAACAAGGTTCATTAAGATACAGCCATAGGAAATGTAAAATTAAGACACCGAGTGGAAGAAAATATTTAAACATTTGCAATAGAACAAGGGCTTAGATCAAGAATATTTAGGGAAAATAAAGATAACTAACAAACATGGACACGGGGCTTGAAAGGGTACATTGAAAAATGGCCAGTAAGCATATGAAATTATTTCAATTATAATAACCATCAATAAAATGTAAAATAAAACTGTAATAAAATACCATCACATTTACACTATAAATATTAAAAGGAAAAGATTAATAATACAAAGTGTTTGGGGAAATGTGAAGAAACTGAACTTTCAAATACTGTTTATGAGAATATAAATACAATGACTTTTAAATACATAAGTATCTAGTAATGTTCAACATAAATCCTACCTTCCAATAATTTGAATTTTGCAATACATGTATATGTTCACCAAAAAACAAATATATTCACATAGCAACACTATTCATAATGGTCCCAATAAGAACAACCCAAATGTCCAGTTACTATAGAATAATTAAGTAAATTACGGTATTCTTATACAATGAAACAGAACAAATTACATGCAACAGTATAGATAACTCTCATAAACATAAAGCCAAGAAAGTGAAATCAGACACAGTAGATCACATACTTCATGATCCCATTTGTGAAGTTTGAAAACAAGGCAAATCAATCTCTGGTGTTAAATGTCTTATGTCCGACTAGTAACTACTTTGGGGGAAAGAGTCTTAGGGTGGGCAAAAGTAAGAGTTTTGGATTACTTGTGATCTCTAATTTGTCATTCCAGTTGGTGGCTACTGGAATGTACTCCTTTTATAGAAATTCATTGAGCTATATACTTATATGTGCACTTTGTTACATATGTCATTATTCAAAATTAGAAATATCTTAATGTTTTAGTCAGTTTTTTCATTTCTGCTACCAAATACCCAACAAGAACAACTTAGAAGAGGAAATCTTATTTTGGCTCATGGTTTCAGAGGTTCTGTCCATGATAGGCCAACTCCATTCCTCTAGGCCCAGGATAAGGCAGAACATCATGGCGGAAGTCTGTAGAGGAGAGAAGTTTCCACCTTCATGGTTGTCAGTGAGCAAAGGGGAGGAGTGGGCACAGGGAAGATGCACCTTTCTAGGGAGCATGCACAGTGACCCACCTCCTTCAGCCATGCCCCACTTCCCTACAGTTATCATTCAGTTAGTACATTCCAATTGTAATGGACTGATTAGTAGGTTATAGCTCTTATAATCTAATCATTTTCCTCTGAATATTCCTACATTAACACATAAAATTTTGGAGGATTCCTCATGTCCAAACCATAACACTTAAAAATATATTAAGTACTACTATGGGCAGGCATTGTACATGTACCAGGGTAAACTTTTTTTCAGAACTTTTTTTATCCTTATTATCAGAATTATAAAGTATTCCATTTCTCTTCCTTGATCCTAGCACTTGTTAAACTCCAACTAATAAAACAGGGCATTTGTAACTACAATTTCAAATGAGGGAAAGCACCTGGGATATCCTAGCATGATCAACATGGAGACACTGGGAGAAAACCTATGGCAGAGGGAAAGGTAAATTGGCAAATTAAAAATTAGGCTATAGAAGAAAGGAATAGGGGAGAATTTTTTTTAAAAAAATCATTTTAAAGAGCTTTTTGAATTCACAAGTTGACTACAGACTCAGACTCCAAGACCTAAGAGGGTAAGGATAAGGCCAGCTGAGGATCTCGAGACACTCTGGAACATGATGGGAGAAGTACTCTACGAGAACCACTTCCTAAGGATGTGTGGGTTGGTAGAGACCACTCAAACCCCAAATAATGGTTATCTTGTGCTCTGTTTAGGCACTTGGCTGGCAGATATAAATGTTCAACAGGGCCACCTCAACTACTAGTTAAGACATTGTACTAGGGCTCAGTGCCACCCTAGATACCAGTTAAGACATTGTACTAGGGCTAGCCTTTGAGATTGGGGATGCAGAGGTACTTCTACAGAATAAAGGAAGGCTGTGCCTGATTCAAAGTGAGGCACCAGGCTGAGTCAAGGAACAAGCTGCCTGCAGACAGTTGTAGAAAGGAAATGAGCAGTAATATGTGCTCAGAATCCCCTCACAGAAGGAGGGGAACATGTTGGAGACAGTGGTATTCTTGGCACTAGAGGTGCTGGGAGGATGTGCCATTTAAAAGCAGACTATTGGCACCATGCCTTGTATAAAAGTATGCAAAAATAAGCTCTGCAGACTTCCCAGGGCAGGAGTAGAGAACCTAGGAGGGTTGGTATCTATAGCTGCATCATTTGTGACAGATTTTTTAAACAAAGTTTTAGTGTTTTCTAAAAGGGAGGGAAGATCCACAATCAAGATGGTAGGAAAAATCCAAGAAAACTGTGATCTGTATTGTAGTTCTGGTTTGGGGGTCAATAAAGAAAGAAAGAAAAAAAGTTTTCTCTCAGGTACTATAGTAATGGAACTAAGGTCCAGTGTGAGTGTCAGGGGAGGAAGTGTTCAAATTACACATTAAACAAGATAAAGAAATATAGAAAGATAAAGAATTTCTTAAAACTAGAAGTAGGTTATGGAATACCTTCAGGGCCCCCGCCTCCAGGGTGTATGCATGAAAGATCCCAGGATGTCAGCCTTAACACAGGATTCACTGTTCATCTTAAAAGCAGTTCTCAACAACAAGAAGTACCAAGAAGGCAAATATCCAATTCTTTTACCCAGTAAAGAAGGGATGAAAATAATTCTCCTTCTGAATAAGACATAGAGAAATTCATATAATGTCATAGAGAAGGGAGTCAGGGATTCAATCAGGAAACCAGCATGGATCAAATAAGTGAAAGCAGGAACCACTTAGCATGCAGGGCACATGTGGCAACTTATTTTTAGGCAATTGGGACATTAATGATACCTCAGGATCTCAACTACGGGAGGGAAAATGAAAGGGAAGCTACCAGTCAGAAGTCACAGGTATCCTCCCCAGGATGGGAGCATGGAGTGTATGTGTCAAAAGAGGAGTGCCAAAAAGATGTGACTAGATACTTACTGTGATATGGAACTATGTTTTTCTTCTCCCTAGCATCCTCCACAGCCTCCGGGCCACCTTTCTTTTTTTGAGTATTTTTGTTGTTGTTGTTTAAGTAGAGTTGCATGTTGAAAGCAGACTTCCTGAAAACAATTCATCTCCCTGTATTGGGGAAAGCCCAACTAATTGAGGAGATTACATTTGGTGTCCCTGAAAAGAGATCTTTCTTAAGGTGGGGGGAGAAACAGGAGAAGTTTCCACAACCCCCCAAACAGGAGAAAATTCTGCAAATTCTTCTCCCATCCTTCTCAGTGTTTTGAGAAAAGTACTTAAACTCTGAGGAAAATGGCTGCAATATCTACCTAGGGATGTTGGATCTCTTGAGTTCTAGGTAAGGAAAAAACTGAGCCATGCTATTTCACAGGGAATCCTTGGGCTATAACCCAATGCAATGTATCCAAATATCTTGGTTCCTATGTAATCCCAAAGTTCTGGAGTGCCAACTGTGAAAATTGCTGAGCTCACTGAGCACAGGAAAGGAAGCTATACTGATGCACTGCCCTCAGGAAACTCTCAGGGAGGGTGGTCAAACTATTCAGCGTCAGAGAAGGTAAAGGCATCTCCCCATCAGGCAGCATCCCACCCAATGTACGTGGAAGCCAGCCTTAAATAGCCAGTGCTATCAGGGTGGTGATCCAGCTGAATCTCAGCCCCGGGCATGTGGCCTACAAATCTATGATTTCTTTTATGATTTAGAAAGACAGAATGTGTTGAGATAAACATTTTACTGTTTGAAATAAACTTTAACTCTCATCTGTACATATCTGTAGTTTATAATACAGGTGACTAAGGCCTATATTCATAATACTCTGAGTTATAAAATAACATCACACACACACACACTCACACACACACTCACACACTCACACACACACACACTCACACACTCACACACACACATCATGTCATGTCATGTCAGAATATTCTGGATAAAACACACTGAATTTTAGATGCCCCAATTCAGTTTTCACCAGTAAAACATAAGCCAATATTTTAGCCCTGGGGCCAACATGGTAGAGGGCATTCCTGCTCAGTGTGTGGTACCATGGCTGATTGTATTGTTATGCAGAATCTCAGGCCTTTCATTCTTCTTCCACCAGCAAGTTTTTTAAAAAGTTTCAGAACCCCTGGATGTAAAAAAATGATAAACCTGTCCTTTTGCAAGGAATGTATGATGTAGTTACTATGTCAATTATTTCAATTTGGTTTGTGAGGTTTAATTTGGTTCCTTCTTTGTGTGCTGGAAAACCCTTTTCTCATAGAAATAGCTCAAGACAAGATCTGCCATGAAGCTTACGACTTCTGAGACAGCCTTCATAGCCAAAGGCTTACACAATCCTCAAGACATAGACCTCCAGCAAGAAAAGGAAGGGTATATTTTGGTTTTATATTAATAACATAAAGGTAGCTTCATGCCCCAAAGTTATCATTAATGTTGCTACAAAGGCTCACATTTAAGGATCAAACAGTACAGAAAATTCCTGATCATTTCAAGTATGACTGCTCCATCTGGCCTTTGTTTTATAAATTCTACCTTCTGTTTCCCAACCTGCTCCCTTTTTTAAACTCCCCAGCAAATTAATAAATAAAATATTCTTTTGTGGATTAAGACTTGTTTTGGTTCTGCTATGAAGTTTTCTTCTAAGCTATGGCTTAGAAAGAACAATAACATTTATTCATTTATTACTTACTCTGTGTCAGATGCTATGCTATGCTAGGTGCTTAATGTGCATTGTAGCATGTCATGGTCCCTAGAACCCACTGAAGTTTTCTGAAGAACTACCATGAGAGACTGTAGAAAGCAAATATTGAAAATGACAAAGCTATTCTCAGCCTGGTAACTTGAATGATCATATGGAGCAAAGTTAGTCCATGACCTTGTTATATGAACAAGAAATAACTACAATTTTATTTCAGCCCTTACATTTGTCCTTATTAATTTTAACATAGATGTCATTTTTTATTCCCTTTTATTAACCAATAGGAAATGGGGCTTAGAGATGTTACCAAGCTTGTTCAATATTTCACAAGTACTAAGTGAGAGAACTGTGGTGAAAAAGAGATTATCCAAGTCTAGAACAATTGTTCTTTGCTACCAGATCACAATGACCCAGTGTTAGAAGACTTCAAGAGTCCAAGGTCTTGTGTAACATTTATAACTCTATATTATTTAATCCCTTCTTATTTCTCAGCATTATCATATTCCTGACTCCTTGTCTTTAATGTTTTCCATCTGGAATGTCTTTTCTATATTGAAATCCTGGTTTCTGAAGGATCTGCTCATATACTGCTACCTTCCTACTAACCTGAACCCCTGGATGAAATAATCTTGCCCTCCTATGGTGACTTCTTTCTTTCTTTCTCTCTCTTTTTTTTCTTTGTGTGTATGTGTGTGTTGTGTGTGTGTGTGTGTAAGATATTCATGTTCTATGTTCTGTTTTTTTTTTTAATATTGCATTTTGTTCAAGATGCATGTGCCCGGCCCCCAAAACAGGAAGATGGTAAAGCCATGGTAATCTTCTAAACAAGTTATACTTCTCTTTTGTTCCCTTCTTCAGATAGGGTTCTAAGCTTTCTTCCCAGCTAAGAGTTGCCAAGTGACAGGGTTCTGACTAATGAAAAAGAAGAGAAAGTCTACTAAGAAAACATAGTGGTTTTCTCTAAAGAAGAATTTCCTTCTGACCAAAGAACAAACAAAACAAAATAGTAGAGAGAAAATATATTCCCTCCTCCCTGATTTGAGGGCATGCATGTGAGTTTATGAAATTTATAGTTATGGAAGTCTTCCTGAAGCCAAAAGGTAGTCTGGTTAAGGACAAAAATCCATGAGTCTAGCAAAAGCAGAACAAAAATAGGTAAAAAGTCTGACCCTTTATATCACTATTAAATTCCTACGCCAACTTGGAGACTGCTTAACTATGCACTCATCATGAAAAACAATTGAATGTTTTTATGAGCCATACTTAAACATATACTAAAGCTGAAATTATTCATGATACAAAGCCACACCTGATACAGTGCCTGCTTGTGGCTGCCAGGACTATTTACAAGTATCCTGCTCCCCTTGTTTCAAGTTCATAATCAAATTAAACTTCCACCCCTACTGTACAATTAGATACACTGGTTAACAAATGTGAACAGAAATGGGATGGATTACCTCCAGGTGGAAGATTTCAGTAGTAGTATATTCTGTCTCCTTCATGTGTCCCTTCTCCTGGCACAATGACCAAAGGTCAACGTCTGCAGATCAAGTCTCAGCTACTGTGATGAGGCAGAGCTCCCAGACTGACCCATGTTGAACATGTAGAAATAGGAAGCAAGCCCTTGGTTTATTAAGCCACTGAGGTTCTGCAGTTTTTGCATATGTAACAATTTAGTCTATTTGACTTGTCCTGACTTGACAGAATCAGTAGTCACAGGGCTATGACACACTGTCCTTTTTACAGGATCTGCTCTTCTGATTTAATTAAAACATGTTAAATATATGAAGCATTAGAACATAAGGAAGTTTAAAAACAAATTACCCAGAGGCTGGGATAGATGGCAAATGTCTCTATTCTAAGCTACTCAGGAGACTGAGCTAGTAGGATTATTTGAGCCCAGAAATTTGAAGCCAGCCTAAACACATAGCAACACCCTATCTCAAAATAAATAGATAATTCAAATTATTTGGGAGAATATTCTTATTCACATCAAAATATTCTATTATGAGTAGAATTTCAATTTTTACTATAAGAAAAATACATAATATTTACTGAATGTTTACTAGCCAGAATGCAATAAAATGTAAAGATTCAAGAACTTTCCAAACACAAAAATGATGGTGTTGAGCTAGGGTTGGAGCTCAGTGGCAAAGTGCTTGCCTGGCACACATGAGGCACTGGGCTCAATCCTCAGCACCACATAAAAATAAAAATTAAAAAAGGCATTCTGTCTATCTACAACTACAAAATTTTTCATTTTCTTTTTTCTTTTATTTTTTTTCCTTTTTCTTTTTAACAAATAATGGTGTTTTCATTAAGAGAAATTCCTAAATGAGAATATAGAGGATATTTTCAATGAAAATTCAGGTTCAAGTTTCTAGAAATACTATTAAATATATTTATTCAACAAAGATTACTTTCCCTTCCTATTACTGTAGAAGGATATTAAGTTTTGAACTTTGAACTAATTAGCTATAGTACTAGCAAAAGTTAAAGAAAAAGGCTTAATGATATCTTATGATCACTAACCTAAAAGAATTCAAATAGAGAATACCACTGTGAAAAGAGGTGTACTTCCAAATCAAAATATCTAATTTATATTTAATTGTATTAACCTGTATATATACCACAAAAACCTTTGAAATTTTTATATACCACAGGAAAACTTTGAAAAATCAATGGTACCAGTTATTACAAGATGTTAGAGTCAATCTGACCAAACTTTCTTATATACATACATGAAATATCACAGTGCATAACAACATAAAGTATATCCATTATACACTAATTTAAAAAGATAAATGCAGAAATATCAGTAGAGAGATGGGAGAAGGACGGTGGAAGGGGGAGGATGAGGGGGGGGAAGTTCTGGGGACTGAATTAGAGCAAATTGTGTTCCATGCTTTTGTAATTATGTCAAATGTAAACTAGTGTTTTATATAACTAAAAATAATTTAAAAAAATAAACAAGAAGTTAGAACCCAGTTGTGATGGTTAATTTATGTGTTGACTTGGGTAGGTTAGAATTCCTAAATATTCAAACACCAGTCTACATGTTGCTATAAAGAACTTTCTTAAATATAGTTGAATTTAAATCATGAGACTAGATGGGCCTCATCCAATCAGTTGAAGAGAAAATAAATGAGGTCCCTTCAAAGAAGGATTCTGCCTTCAGGCTGAAGACTACAACATCAACATCTGCTTTGTTTCCAGCCTACACTACTGGTTTGGTACTTGCTCATTCCCTAAATCATGTGAGCCAATTTCTTTTAAAGACAATCATTGTGTGTGCATGTGTGTATATGTGTGTGTGTTTGTGTGCGTCATTCACACACACACACTATATTCATATATATAATTCATATATATGTACACACACACACACACATATATATATGAATGTATATACACACATCCTGTTAGATCTGTTTTTCTGTTAATCCCTAATACACAAGTTATTTTAAATTTGTTATCACAGGGCTTCAAAAGACCAAGTTGTTAAAAACTACCCTGCCAAAACTAGTAGGTTTCAAGGTTTATATAAAATAGAACCTTGGTAACATAGGTAGCCAACAAAATATGAATTAGCCCTATCTTTAAATGCCAGTGTTATAAGGGGTACCAGGTTACAAGGTTTATAGACACATAAAGACATCCACAACCAGAACTCTTCAGCATGTAAAACATTGCATAAAATCTATCAGCAGGCTCCTAGATCATGCCACCAAATTTGATGACTAAAGCATCACTCGCAAATCCACTATAGGTTATTTATAAGCACTAAACTAAAAGTTGAAAGAAATGAATAAAGGGGACATCATGATATATTAAATCCTGCACTTTCTCTTCAGAGCTCAGAAAGCATCAAACTAAAGATTGTTATTATGCCATAGATTAGTTCCTGGAATGACATTGCTGAAAAATGTTATTTTTAACATTACTATCATTTAGAAGTGACATTGTTATATGCCTGGACACATAAAAGACATTCTCCAGGATCAGTGATAGGGATAGGAAAGGCCAACTTTAATGAAAGTTCATGTTCAAAGTCAATCATTTCATTTAAGATTCTGTAGATTAGCACCAGCAACATAAATGTCATTTTTATAAGTTTTGTGTGTCTAGTACAAAGAACAAGGCAAATCAGGAGTCCTAAGTGTGAATCCCTGCTCTAAGTATTGAGTCCATCTAAGATGATAGGAACAACTTCTCTATTCTTCAATTTCATCACTTCGGAAATAAAGCAAGTATTTTTCTTGAAATGTTAGGAGAATTATTTAGGAACATGCAAGAAGCACAGCCCATAAAAGATGCAAATATTGAGCTAAGTGTTGAATAAAATCCCAGATGTGTCATTTATGTGAGGTATCAAATATTACTAAGTATCAAGTATTATATTTCTTAAAACAATATTCAAATTTACTCTAGAGATAATAAACTGAACTGAACTCATAAAAATACAGTTCATTCATATCATAGGGAAAAGGGTTTTCTATTCCATGATACTAAGACATGGATAATGAAATGCATTTAGTAAATGGGATTAGGAAAAATCACTGAATTATCAAGAAAATTATTTTTCTAGCCGAATTTGACAACATAATAGTGTGCCAGTTATGGAAAAGTTGTGTGGAGAGATATTAAAGGAAAAGAAAATACCCTTAAAAATAAAGAAGCTCATAGCCTGCTAGAACAGTTAAGATCATTTTTTAACCTTAAAAATAGATACAATAGATGCTATGAGAATCAGAAATGCTCTGGTCTTTATCAGTCACTAAGTTTGCATAGGCACACCCTCAGAAGATGTTAATATTTGTGCTTCAAAACTGGTTCTCAGTTTTCAAAATGACTTAGAAGTTATCTGATAACTATAACATAATTGATAAAATTACTGTGGAAGGTATCAATGCTCTGGGTAATACAGACATACTATAAAGAAAGAGAAAAATATATGCAAGCTCTAACTTGTACCTGTAAGAATATCAAGAACACAGCCATTGAGTCATCTTGTTATCTTATGGTTCATCATCGGCAACCTATTCTGATAAGGATTCCTGAAATTGGATCCATTTCAGAGAGAAGGGCAGAGGAATTAAGGTTCCATGTAAAGCATACTTTGCTAAGGAGAAGACTGCTTAAGTTAACAAGTCAAGCAAATTCAGCCATTAACTAAAAAAGTGGTGAATGTTCCAGACATGGGTAAGAGAGCTCTAGCAAGTAAGATTCCAAAGAGGACAGATACAGTTATTTGTAGTCTGTTCACAGAAACAAACAAGAAAATGAAGGTGTTTGGTAGGAACTGTGTAGAGGTAGGTTTAGACCATGTAGGTTAACTGTCACTTACATTCAAAAGCTCCAACATCTGCTATCAGGCAATACTTTGTATTTATTAGGCATGTGTTTTATGCCAGACACTCTGCAAAGCATTTCACATGTATTTTCTTGCTTAATTCCCAGCAACCTAATGGTTGCTCTTGTTATTATCCCTCTTCACAGGATTAGATCCTGGGGGCAATAAAGATCTCAGTAGATATAAGACTCCAGCCATAGCTTTTCATTTTTTATTCTTAATCCTGTATTCTTAGCACTATGTAATCGCTATATCATCTCTTGCTATAGAGGAATTACACAATGAACATAATGATATAAGATAAAAGCTTTAACATTTTTTCTTCTTTTTGTTGATGAAACCCTATCTCACAGTAAAGCAGCATGATGACATTTCTCCTACACCATTAAATAACTGCCTGGCAGATAATAGCCTGGGACATTATAGTTTAATTAGTTCATGTCAATCACATGCATATTATCATCCCCCTTCACTAACTGTGGATGTCTTCATCAAACCATTTTTCAAAATCATAGGCTAATTTGAATAAACTGGAAAGAATGAACTAAACATTCACTACATTCATACACTTAAGCTCCAAATACATATGCATATACACATACTCAGAGAATGCAATTATGAACATGTAGCAAGCTTAATCTTAGCTCACTAAGATCTGTAACATTGTCTTGGTGTTTGTCTATTGTAATGGAACTGCTCCTGAACCACTTCCATGCAAGCAGAGACCCATATCCCCACCACTCTAACAGTGATGCTTCTTCAAAATGCCTTGTTCTATACCTAAATGGTTATTTTAAAGAGCAGAGATACTGGCACTATCAACTCAAGTTAAACACTCTCACCCTGCCATAGTCATAATATTGTTAAGCATATTAAAGGGAAGCAAAGCATTCAAAAAATAAATTTTCAGTTGTCAAAGTCTACAATTTGAGCAAATTCACAAACAAAATTTAAGATCTAGTAATGTTATTGAAACAAAAAGGTGACCTTCCAAGGCAAATAAGAGGCAAAAGAATCCCTATAGTAGAAAAACCACTCCCATAGTCACAGCATTAAAAATTATGACTATCTCCTTAGTAAAAGGTGCTACTGCACTATCCTTTATACTGTATAGATATATGTACATACTATATAAATATGTACAGTCAACTCAGAGTTGTTCATTTTTCACACAAGATGTCTAAGACTTCTCAACAAATTCTACTGTCATCCCTATAATGTTCAGAGATAAAGGACACTGTCATATAAGGATAAAAGTGTTGAATCAGCAAAAGATGTTTTATTACGGCAAGAACCAAACCCTGTACTTCTGTGGTAAAGCAGTAGTCACTTGTGAAATGTAAACATGTCTGAGGTATTTTTAACCTGAACATCAGAAGCCTTTATTATCTTTGAAAGATCTATTATTTTCTTGAAGTTACTACATATGCAAAATTTAAATACATAAACATTTTTCTGTAAAGAATTTCCTAGCTTGCATCAGTTTCTCAGAGGTATCTATTGCCCCTCAAAAAGGTTAAGAATTGCTATATAGTAAGTAGTATCATACTTTAGAAAAGCAGGCATGTACCACTTCTTTTAAAAGGCAACATCAAAAAACACAGACTCTCACTTGCCATCTTAAGAAAAAAACATGGTAGACCCATACTCGTTGGGAGGGAAATACTCCAGAAATAAATACTCCAGAAGTAAACAGCCATCAAGAAAAAGAACCTTTCCCTCAACAATTCCCTCTAGAGGACAAATTATATTATTCTCAGCTAGTCCAGATTGTATTTTAGGGGAAATTAGTTACCAAAAACTCAGAGGTAACAAGCAAGAACGAATGATGATAGGTATGCATTTATTGCACAATGTTTGTATGTTAAAATTACATTATGAATACCTTTTTTTCTTTCAGCAGATGGCCAAATAGATTGTCATCTCTTAATTATTTTTTAAGGAAGGATAGAGAAGTGATGGCTAATTAAAGCACTCACATAATAAAAAGGTCAAAGAAAGCAGAGCTCACACCAAAATTAAAAATAAATAAATAAATCACAGAGAGAAATAAAAATAACTGAGAAAAGGTTAGGCATTTAAGTTGCAGAGTTAATCTAAATATAATTAGGCCTAACTTGGCCCTTCTCCCAGAGTTCATAAACCCAGACCACGAAGCTCCCTGGGGAGTCATGTAGTCAAATTGTGTCTTCCTTTAATGATCCATTTAAATGGCCAGTCTTGTCCTACCTGCTCTCAATTTTCTTTCGTTGATACCATTCACCTTTCCATTTTAAGTACTTGTTTGTTCACCTATGTCAGAAGTGTTTATTAGAACAACTTGAAACCAAAGCAAGTGGAACCTCTAACATTTCAAGTTTGCAAATTAAAGAACTTTGACTATATAATATTAAGATAAACCAAAATTTATCTGTCAGTCCAGTTCTACCTAAATCTCTATTTTACTCTAAATCTCTATGTAACTGTCTTTCAATCAAATGAGAGAGAAAAACTAGAAATATAAGAAAATTTTTTTTAATTTTTAAAAATGTCACTGGGAAAACAAGTCTTCCTACTAATGGGATTTAAAGAAAAATAACAAAGCACTGCATAAAGGAAAAACTGCACTTCCAAGTCCAGCAGACCTAGGTTTAAGTCCCAGCCTGACTCCTGCTTTCTACTTCCACATGCAAATACCTGGAATTTGTTGTTCCCATTTCTACAATAAGAAAAAAAAAATCTTTGAATTGAAAATCAATGACTTTCTTGGACCCATCAAAGGAGTGAGTTCTTAGGGAAAGCCAAAATCTGAGAGACTGCTTACCTGGAGAAGCAGCTGCTGGGACCATAAAACACTTAAATGATTATTTTGAAGGATTCCTGGAGTATGAACGTGGGTATATTGAACGTAAGAAGTTGCTGCGGACCAACATTTTTAGATACCACACTTCCAAGGGCTTTTCCTCTAGGGACCTCACTAGTTATCATGTTGAAAATCCAAGAAAGATTCCCTCGTGGGTCTTGCAAAGGCAAGAGAAGTATAATCATTGTGGAATAAACCCACAGGATTCTCCATATCAGACTGACTTTTCAGGGAAGAGACTACCCGAGGCTTTAATCCAGCCACGGGAAAAGCATCTCTCCCATCCCAGCCCATTCTATCTTTACTGTGTAAGTAGAAGAAAAAGTAGACACCACTAGAAACAACTGAAGGTCACAGGGCAGAATCAGAGTTTCCTCTAATCATAAGATTAGAAATTTTTTTCCTTCCTCAAATCTTACACCACATTATCAAGACTTGAGTATAATAATAGCAGATCATAGCTGAAAGTGCTCCAAGACACAGACTCTTTCTGAGGGGGAGAATTTAGAGAAACCCAAAATCAAAAAAAGGAAATAAAAACAAACAACTCTAGCTACAGAAAAACTTTTTAAAAAAACTGAACCCTAACCTATTGACACAAAGTTTCTCGATCAAGCCCTCTTGAACTCAATTCTTTTAACCTACTACAACATATCTGGTGTTCATTGAAAATAATAAGATATCTGGAAAGGCAAGGAAAACAGTTTGAAGAAACAAAGTAAACATCAGAAATAGATTTAGATATGACATAGATATTGGAATTGCAGTTGTGGACTACATGACAACATTTTAGTCAATGATGGACTGTAGGTATGATGGCAGTCCAATTAAGATTTTTATGGGGCTAAAAAATTTCTATTGTCTAGTATTTTTACTGTACCTACTTTACATTTAGATATGTTTAGATACACAAAAACTTACCATGTGTTACAACTACCTATGAAAATCAGTACAGTAAAATGCTATATACAGATTTGCAGTCTAGGTGTAATAAAACTATACCACAAAGCCTAGGCACACAATAGGTTATACCATCTGAGTTTGAGTAAGTACACTCTATAGTGTTCACAAAATTAAAAAAAAAATCACCTAAAGTCACATCTCAGAATACATCCCTGTTATTAAGGCTGAATGACTATGTTAGGGAATCTAAAATAAATATGTAGTATTATAACTGATTAATAAGCTAAGGACTCTGATGGAAAAAGTGGACAACATGTAAAAATAGATGGGTACTACTATAAACAAAAAGGAAATTCTAAGAAAATGATCAAAAATAAATGACAGAAATCAAAAACACTACAACAGAAATTAAGGCTGTCTTTGATGGGGCTCA